>NC_057715.1:2914354-2949708 GCF_004010195.1 Chiloscyllium plagiosum | reverse complement strand
CGACCTCTCCCCCCCACCCCCTCTCCGGCCTATCACCCTCACCTTAACCTCCTTCCACCTATCGTATTCCCAATGCCCCTCACCCAAGTCCCTCCTCGCTACCTTTTATGTTAGCCTGCTTGGCGCACCTTCCTCATTCCTGAAGAAGGGCTCATGCCCGAAACGTCGATTCTCCTTCTCCTTTGATGCTGCCTGACCTGCTGCGCTTTTCCAGCAATGCATTTTTCAACTTCAGCAATACTGACTTGGAAATTCCACAAAATCAGAAATGGGTACAAAGACTAAACCCTCCTGAGCTCATATCCTAGATGTGGAGTTCAGCCCCACACATCTGAAAGCACATGCACCTACAAGACTGAGATTACAGACCCTGGCAAGGTGACAGAAACTATTGAACCTGCAGTGAAACGCTCCCAGTACAGCTGGTCTCTGCCCACCTACTCTCTACACAGAGAATGCTAAAGCCAACAACACTGGCCCTGTAATAGGTGGGCAGAGGCTCCCCTTCCATCACAAGACAGACCAAGAAATCTGAGGCAAAAAAAATTCAAAGAACTATGGATGCTGTAGATCAGAAACAAAAGCAGAAATTGCTACGAAAACTCAGTAGGTCTAGCAGCATCTGGAGAGAGAAACAGAGTTAACGTTTTGGGTGCAATGACCCAGTCACTGGACTCGAAATGTTAACTCTGCTTTCTCTCCACAGGTGCTGAGATGGAAATGTGTTGCTGGAAAAGCGCAGCAGGTCAGGCAGCATCTAGGGAACAGGAGAATCGACGTTTCGGGCATTAGCCCTTCTTCAGGAAACTGAAGATTCCTGAAGAAGGGCTAATGCCTGAAACGTCGATTCTCCTGTTCCCTAGATGCTGCCTGACCTGCTGCGCTTTTCCAGCAACACATTTCCATCTCTGATCTCCAGCATCTGCAGACCTCACTTTCTCCTCTCCACAGGTGCTGCCAGCCCTGCTGAGTTTTTCCAACAATTTCTGCTTTTGTTTCCAAGAAATCTGAGGATTGGAAGGGGCAGATTTCTTGATTTCACTGGATCTCCTGTTGAAGGTGTTCACAGAGGTGTTATTGCACACCTCTGAAGGCTGTGGAACCTGAACCTGGGCCTCCTGACCTCAGAGAGAGGGATGCTACAACTGAACCACAAACCCCCAAGCTCCTGTTTAATTGTCTGGTGTTTTGCTATGTGAATCTGTTTACTATTAAAGCTCCTGTACTCAGTTAGCTAACCCTGAGTGTAGACTCAAAGAAAAGTAACCACAGCGGTAAAAAGAACAGAAAGCCAGACATTTTAAAGGCACTTTGCACAAATGCAGCCAGAAATATTTCAAAAATAGTTGAATGGAGGCATCAACATTACTCCTAGTTACATCAGCAAATTAAACAGAATTTACTAAATGTACAGCACTGATGACTATGGACCTGCAATCAAAGTAAAACAACAGCAACTAAAATATTCTATACAATATCTCTGTTGGCTCAGGTTTTTATCTGCTGACTCTTCCTTACATCTTGTGTTTCAATACCCCACCAGCCTCCTGACCTCAGAGGTAGAGACATTACCACTACACCATCAGACCCTATTATTTGGTGTAAGATACTTCCTAACTAATTTTACCTGAACCCAGACCTCCTGCCTCAGAGATACTGAAACTACCACGGTGCCACAAGTCTCCCACAATTATTTAGTCAGATGGTTAAGGCTTTTATGAGGTGTAGCTGTTATAACTCAAAGTTATCATACTGGAGATGTGGCATCCTCAATGATAATTGTCCTTGTCAGAAACTCATTATCCTATCTTTATAAGAGAACCACGAACCTTCTTGCATTGTAATGATGCTGTGGTTGACCATAGCTCACATATACACCTAGCTCAGCTCTATCCTATACTTGTTGGTGGAGAAATTTCAATTATTTCTACACACAACTTCATGCCTTATTAAAAGCAGAACATAGTGGATGCTGTAGGTTTGAAAAAAAGTGAAGGAGATTTTGGGTAAACTCTGAAAGAGTTCATATCAGAACTAAAATGTTAATTCTCTTTCTGTCTTCACAAATACTGTCAGATCTGCTGAGTTTCTCCAGCATTTTCTCTTTTTATTTCTTACTTTGCTATGTTGGTTCTCTCTCAACACTGATTTGTCTATATCTTAAAGTCATTTATACCATGAAAAATGTTGCGAAGTCAGAGCGTACATGGAAATGAACGTGACCTTTGTTCACTCAAGCATCTCACAAGAGCCAGAGGAATGGAAAGCTTCTGCAAGAGTGTGGGATCAGAGGGCGACAGGAGATTACCAACTTCAAGAGAGGTAAGGCAACAGCCTTACTGGGAGCTAACGTTGATCAGGAGAGAGTGAGGACTGCAGATGCTGGAGATCAGAGTCGAGAGTGTGGTGCTGAAAAAGCACAGCAGGTCGGGCAGCATCCGAGGAGCAGGAGAATAAACCTTTCAGGCAAGAACCCTTCATCAGGAATGAGGCTTGTGAGCCGAGGGGGTGGTGAGATAAATGGGAGGGGGTGGGGCTGGGGGAAAGGTAGCTGAGAATGCGACAGGTAGGTGGAGGTGGAGGTAATGGTGATAGGTTGAAGAAGATGGTCAAGGGGATAGGTGGGAAAGAAAATGGACAGGTAGGACAGGTCATGAGGGCAGTACTGAGTTGGAGGGTTGGAACTGGGATAAGATGGAGGGGAAATGAGGAAACTGGTGAAATCTACATTGATGCCATGTGATTGGAGGGTCCCAAGGCGGAAGATGAGGTGTTCTTCCTCCAGGCGTCAGGTGGTTAGAGTGTGGTGACGGAGGAGACCCAGGACCTGCATGTCCTTGGCAGAGTGGGAGGAGGGAGTTGAAGTGTTCAGCCACAGGGCGGTGGGGTTGTTTGGTGCGGGTTTCCCAGAGATGTTCTCTGAAGCACTATGCAAATAGGCATCCTGTCTCCCCAGTGTAGAGGAGACCGCACTGGGAGCAACGAATACAGTAAATGACATGTGTGGAAGTGCAGGTAAAACTCTGATGGATGTGGAAGGCTCCATGGGACCTTAGATGGAGGTGAGGGGGGAGGTGTGGGCACAGTTTTGACAATTCCTGCGGTTGCAGGGGAAATTGCCAGGAGGGGAGAGAATTTACGGAATACAAATAGGGGTGGGGAGGGAAATATATCTCTGGTGGTGGTTTCCATGTGCAGGTGGCGGAAATGGCGGAGAATGATGTGATGTATATGGAGATTGGTGGAAGGTGAGGACCAGGGGCTATTCTGTCCTTGTTGCAATTGGAGGGGTGGGGTTCAAAGCCAGAGGTGCAGGCAGTGGATGAGATGCGCTGGAGGGCATCATCGACCACATGGGAGGGGAAATTGCGGCCTTTGAAGAAGGAGGCCAGCTGGTGTGTTCTGTGGTGGAATTGGTCTTCCTGGGAGCAGATGCAGTGGAGGTGGAGGCAGAGGAATTGGATGTTGATCAGCAGACTCTGGAGTGATGGGTGGGCCCAAATTGATAAGGATCGTAAAAAGAGGCAGCAGACTTTAGAATGAGCTGAAGTTTTTTTGTGGATTGAGGATGGTAGGTCACCCAGAAATGCTTTGAAGCTGTTAAGTCGAGAAGTGCTCGTGGATGGCTCGTGGATGTGAAAGTGGACTTTGTGATGGAAAAGGTAAAAGGTTGTATTTTTACTTCTGGGGCGAATAAGGCACCAGTTGTGAACAGTTTGTTGGACTTGAAGGAAATTTCAACCTTTTCTGCTCACTGTAAACCCGGTGGAATGAGGGCTAAAACCCAATCCCTGGTCTTAGCCACTCCTTACTGACCTGGCGTTTATTTTAAGGCTACTGTTTTCATGGGTAGTTGAGGTGTTGACCCTTAAAAATGTAATTGAGGAGAGTGCTAACTGCAGAGTCTTCTTAAAATCTGGCAGGCACACATGCAAATTAGGGACAGGATAAGACCACTCGGCCCTCAAGCCTGTTCTGTACTTTGATAAGACCATGGCCCATCTGACAATTATATTGTTCAGGAAAGCTCTGATATGAACTCAGGACCTCTCACGGTTAAGTCATGTAATTTTATAACAATTGCTCCTCCTAGACTCACAAAGAATGTTTGGTTCACTGTTACCTTTTGTGTGTAGTGCAGAACCAACAGCACCATGGCACCCCAGGATGGGGTGTAGAGCTGCCACCCACCCTCAGTTCTATACTGGGTCTGAGAGTCTTTCTGGTTAACAGCAGAGGAATCACTGTTGAGACTTAATAAGATGAAGCACTTGTATCAATAAGATGCATTATTTTTCATGATTACAATAGGTACAGGTTACATTAGCAAGTTAGACATAAACAGATTGTCAAGAGACTCTGATGATAAATCTGTTTTGACCAGGATCTTGAGTTGGACTCCCCTTTTCCCCATCCAAGACATTCTGACACTATCAGATTGGGTGAAGCATCATGTAGTCTCCAACATTAAAAATTCTATAACATTTTCCTTTAAAACACCAGTCCAGCTTCATGCCCTTCCTCATTGCACAACTTACCCTAACCCTCCTTTCCTTCTGTGATTGCCAAAACTGCTGGCCTGACAGATACAGGGCCACCTAACCTTCATTGACTCAATGTTTGCCTCCAGTCAATGATTTCCAAATGGAACTTGTCGGTCAAAATGGACCAGGTCTACAGCCACAGCAGTAGGGCAGGTGGTCTTTACTTCCTGCCCCTCCTGGCTTCTTGCCGAGGAGATCAATACCCCTAAAGACTGGAAAGGGGAATGGAATCACCGGCAATGTTACAGTGTTTGTGGTGGAACCAAAAACAATGGTTTTGATCTTCCCAATCTTAGCTGGGGCAAAGAGTAGACCATGATTACATGTTGGATAAGCAGTCTGAGGAGCAATGGAGAGGAGTGGTGGAAAGGCTTAGTGTCAGTATGAATGTGAAAGCTTTGCCATTTCTCTGGATAAGGAATAGCACGTGTTAATGTAATGGGGGGACCAATGATATGTTTTTATGGGGGGCATTGGAGCTGTTTGTGCAAAGTTGGGAAGATAAAGAATTGCAGAAGATGGACTTAGTCTAATGTCAGCCTATGGGTTAGATAATATTAGTTGTACATCTCATGTATCCGGGTTGAGTGTTTCACTAGGAGTGAATGAGTTTCTCTTATTCTCCAAGAACAATCCACTGACTCAGTCTGGTGGAGGGAAAAAATGTGGCTCCTTAGACTGTGGAAGTATGTAAGAGTCATGACAGTTACTTGGATACCCAGACAGAGTTGCATTATCTTTTTGCAATGGTCACATTGCGCATTAAACAGGTAAAGAATAGGAGGGGGGAGGTCATATTGCAGCTGTACAGAACATTAGTTAGGCCACTTTTGGAATACTGTATTCAATGCTGGTCTCCTTGCTAGAGGAAAGGTATTGTAAAACTTGAAAGTTTCAGAAAATATTTACAAGGATATTGCCGAGGTTGGAGGGTTTGAGCTAGAGGGAGAGGCTGAACAGGCTGGGGCTGATTTACCTGGAGTGTCGGACGCTGAGGGATGATGTTATAGAAGTTTATAAAATCATGAGGGATATGGATAGGGTGAATAGTCAAGGTCTTTTCTCCAGGATAAGGGATTCTAAAACTAGTGGGCATAGGTTTAGGGTGAGAGGGTAAAGATTTAAAACGGACCTAAGGGGCAACTTTTTCACGCAGAGTGTGGTATGTGTATGGAATGAGATGTGGAGACTAGTACAATTATAATATTTAAAAGGCACCTGGATGGGTATATGAATAGGAAGGGTTTAGAGGGATATGGGCCAAATGCTGGCAAATGGGCCTAGATTAATTTAGGATATCTAGTCGGTGTGGATGAGTTGGATTGAAAGGTCTGTTTCTGTGCTGTACAGCCCTCTGACTCTATGACCCAGGTGTTCTGATGTGTCTTCATTGCCACATGAGTGCCATCTCGAATTCCCCGAACCTGTAAAAATCCAAGCAGCCAAGCAAAGCTGACATTCTTTGCATTTTGCTAGTCATTTCTGACTCAAGGTGAATGTAGTTGGTAAGCCCTTGCAGACAAAATGCTGGTGATCTGGCTGATGCCATGTGGGCTGCAGGTTGCAAGGTTTTGTAGTTATCATCAACCAATTCTTCGATGGACTTGGACACAAGAAATGGATGCTTTGGTTAACTTGACAGCCACAGCCAATACGTAATGACCCACTTTCTTTGAGCAGAAGTTTTCTTCAACTATAAGCCCAAGATCTAGAACTTTTGGAAGCATTGCATTTCTGGGAGATTGACAAAACTGACCCTTGGCTTTTAAACTCTGTGATGAGTATTTTACCTCCATTGATCTGCAGTCTGACAACTGTCTGTTCTATTAAAGTCAGCTTAATGTATCTGTGGAGAAGGCACCATTATCACTGCTCAGCTCAACCACCCAGGCAAACACAGAATATCTAGACCCCTTATTACAGACAGGTCCCACAGGCTATTAAATGAAATTACCCTCAGTAGAATCCAAGAAACTAGATATAATTTGTACAGATTCACTGCCCCCAGTAAATCAATGATTTTGTACTGAAAGAACAATTCAGTCAGCACAAGCCTTTCACAGTGACTAACTACAGGCATGCCAATTTCGCCCTCTAAGTGGATCATATTAGGTCAGCTCCAATCTTCCACAGGCTCTCACTATGAATGTCCCTTCTCCAATCCAATCAGTTGCAGGCACCATGAGTAACCCATGCATTGCCGAGAAAGAAGGATTCTGTGGTTACGAAGGTTCAGGCTTGCCCTTTAAGATGCTTCGATTGCTATCCCATCAGACCCACAGGATCCTCCGCTGGACCTGGGAGCTGCCCGAGGGAAAGCTGGAGACAAGCAGGATCAGCCAGGCCAGAAACCAATGCTGTTTTTTTTAGACTTATCCTGCCCCGTAAACTTTGGAACCATTTCCACAGGTTTGGGAAAATTCTCTTCAAAATCTTACCTGCCTGAAAATACAGGGTTGACATTTCGGACTTAAGCCCTTCATCAGGAATGTGGAGGGGGGATGGGGCTGAGAGATAAATAAGAGGGTGGGAGGTGGGACTAGGCGTAAGGGAGCTGGGATAGGTGGATGGAGGGGGTAAAGGTGATAGGTCAGAGGGGAGGGTGGAGCGGATAGGTGGGAAAGAAGATGGACAGGTAGGTCAGGTCAAGAGAATGGTGTCGAGTTGGAGGGTTAGTTCTGGGATGTGGTAGCGGAACGGGAGATTTGGAAACTATTGAAGTTCATGTTGATGCCGTGTGGTTGTAAGATCCCAAGGCAGAAGATGAGGCATCCTTCCTCCAGTTGTCAGGTAGTCTCCCCACCAACCTATCACACCATTGCATCCCAGATCCAACCCTCCAACTCAGCAATGCCCTCTTGACCTGACCCATCTGTCCATCTTCCTTCCCACCTATCCGCTCCAGCCTCCCCATTGACCTATCACCATCACCCCTACCTGCATCCACCTATCACCTTCCCAGCCCTCTTCTCTCCCACCCCTACATTCCTGATGAAGGGCTTATGCTCCTCAAATGCTGCCTGACCTGCTGTGCTTTTCCAGCACCACACTTTTCAACTCTGATCTCCAGCATCTGCAGTCCTCACTTTCTCTGAGATGCTGAAAATAGAGGGGGCATGCCAACATAAAAAAAAATCTTATTTTCATAAATACGTCTTCAAACTTGCAAGTGGATGTCTAGAACAATGATCCAGCATATAGTTTCATCCCTGTCTATACATTTTTGACAGAAGACAAATTAATTAAGAACTAAGATAAAAGTTGTTTTATTTATCTGACATCCTTCCTGGTAGAACACCAGCAAGCATCTTCTCCAATGGCATCATGGTTCCTTCAAAGTATTTGGTGACATAATTCAGAGCTGTCTATAGATCGGCCCCTTTCATTATCACATAGATTGTCCTTATTTCACAGAATCTTCAATGGAGTGTAGAAATATTGAATCACATTTATATTGGATGTCAAAAGCAATGTAAGTAAATTGTAACCAGGCAACAACAGCAGCACAACAAGGCATTGAAGTTGACACACAACTTTGCATAATAGTTTAATCTGCTGCTAAAAGCTCAACAGAATGGCATGGAGAATAAATCAATTTGGAAAAGTTATGTTTACTTTTTATCTTGGGCAATTTTAGCAAATACTGGATAACAATGTCCACCCAGGTCAGGGAATTTTTAACGGTGCACTGGAGCAAAAACAGAAACTACTGGAAAGGTCTGGCAGCATCTGTGGACAGAAAGGGAAGTTAATGTTTTGGGTCCAGTGACACTTCTTCAGAACATGACATGAGCTCCCCACCCTAGGTCATCCCCCATCATGTTACCAGCTGTCCCACCTCCCAGACCAAAGTATAGAGCTGGGAATATTCAGCCCAAAGTTTTTTTCATTTGTTTCTGGGACAAGGGTGTCATTGACTTGACCAGCAAATTTGCCCATCTCCAATGTCCCAAAGAGGATGGAGGGGAGTCTCCTTCTTGAATAACTGCAGACATTGTGGTGCAGGGACACACACTGTGTAAATAGAAAGGGAGTTTCTGGATTTTGACAAAGTGAGAGTAAAGGAACAATGATATATTTCCAAATCTGGATAATGCATGGCTTGGAGAGACACTCACAGATGGTGTTGCTCCTATGCATCTGCTAGCCTTGTCCTTCTTGATGGCAGAGCTTACTGGTTGGAAAGGTGTAGTCAAAGGAGAATTGGTGAGTTGCTGCAATACATCTTGGAGATGTACATCAGTGGTGAAGGAAATGACGGTTGAAGGTGGTGGAAAGGGAACAATCGAACGGACTGTTTTGTCCTGGATCGTGTCAAACACCTTAAAGGCTATTGGAGTTGCACTCATTCAGGCAAACATAGAGTATTCCGTCACATTCCTAACTTGTGCATGCTGATGGTGGACAGGGTTTGAGGAGTGAGGAGATAAGTTATTTCCAACAAGTCTGTTCTTCCCACGGTAGCTAGTTCCTAACCTACTAAGTACATGCAGCATTTTATGGTTTTAGAGATTTCATGCACCTGTAGTATTCTATTTTTTGTAATAGAAACTTTGAGATAAGACAGGGCCATGTCATTGTCATGGTAATGAGTCCCTCCCGCCCCCCCCCCCAAATTCTCCCATTGAACAAGCAATCGTGCACTTTTTATATGCAGTAAACAAAAACTTTGTTCTCTAAGAATGCCAAAATAACAAGACAATTCTGTGCTCATTCACACCGTAAAATTGTTCAGTGAAACAGTCTTTCATAGCCAAATGTTACCATGGAGGCTCTGATTAGCCTATTCCCTATATTATCATCACACTGACTGTCAGCTGGCTTAAAGCAAGACATAGATAAATCATTCATAATTCTTTGCAGATCTATCATAACAATGGTCATTAAGGACTTTATCTGTCAAAACCTCATTAGTATGACAGCCATTTACAGTACTTAGACGCAAACAGTGCTTGGAACCAGTTCTACATCTACTCGGGGTCAGTGTATTTAAACTGAACAGATCAACTATTTCAGCATACTAGTATAATCAATTGACCTTGTTCTTTGCAGCCAATTTTAATGGAAACATATATTAACCATCTTAGGTCAATTCTCTTACATTGATTTTAATCTCAAATGTAAAGTAACAAAAGGAAATAAGGACCTTCAGTTAAATAACGTCTTTCACAATGTTCGGAAGTCTGAAAGAAGTATAGCCAATGAAGTACTTTTGAAATGCAGTCACTGTCTGTAATATCGGAAACTTGGCAGCCCGTTTACACGCAGCAAGGTTCGACAGCAAGACTGGGATAATGGCAAAACTGTTAGCAAAGCCGGCTGTCATAGCCAAATGTTATTGTGGAGCCTCTGATTAACCTATTCCCTCTTTAATCGTCAGACTGACTGTCAACTGGCACAAAGCAAGACCCAGATAAATCATTCATAATTCTTTGCAGACCTAACATAACAATGCTCAATAAAGATTGAACTGCCAAAACCTCATTAGACCAACAGCCTGAGACAGTACTTAGACACAAACGGTGCCTGGAACCAGACCTACATCTACCATGGGTCATTGTATTTGAACTGAACAGCTTAATTATTCCAGCATACTAAGACAAGCACTTGACCTAGCTTATTTGCAGATACTGTTTGTTGCTCATTGTTCACTATTTAAAGTTCATTGAACTTGTAAGGCGATTAACCAAAACAACTTTAGATCGGTCCTTTTGGGTTCTCCTCAAACAGAAATGTGGCTTTGGTTTAATATTTCCTCTAATCAATGGTATATCTCAGACAGCACCTTCCAAACCCATGACCACTTCCATGTAGAAAGATAAGGGCAACAGATACATGGGAACATCACCCTCTGCAAGTTCTCCTCGAAGCCACTCACCTTCCTGAATTCGAAGTATATTGCCATTCCTTCACTGGCTCTGTGTCAAAATCCAGGAATTCCATCCCTAATGACATTGTGGACTGCAGTGATTCAAGAAGGCATCTCACCACCTTCTCAAGGGGCAACTAGGGATGCCCACGGCCCATAACTGAATAAAAAAATCTGACAACTCTCCTTCAGCATTGAATTGGGAGTGCCAGCCAAAATATTGGACTTGATTCTTTGGACTGAACCCACAAAACAAATGATGAGACAGAGTACAAGAAGGGGATTGAGCGCTCAGCAGCATGGTTTAAGGACAACAATCTCTCCATCAATGTCAGCAGAATGAAGGTGCTGGTCACTAACTTCAGGAAGTGGAGTGGAGGGTCTGCATCAATGGTGCTGAGGTGGAGATGGTCGAGAGCATCAAGTTCTTAGGAGAGACGATCACCAACTATCTATCCTGGTCCACCCACGTTGACGAAATAGTCAAGAAACACAACATCTCTACTTCCTCAGGAGGCAACTGAAACTTGGCACGTCCACAAAGGCTCTTACCAATTTATTATGAAAGTGTAAGGGATATTGTACCTTTAAGAGAGTTGAAAACTAACAAGGACTTAGAGAGGCACACAGAGTACTGGAGAATTTACAATGTAACAGTTGGTCCAGCAGCTAGCAGTACCTGGGTTGCTATAAGACAAGAAAAAACTCAAATTCAGCCATTCAGTTTAAATTATGCCCCAAGATACAAAACTCCAATCAAGTTTGAATTTGGTATTTTGACAAGATTAAAACCAATGAAATGATCCAATGCTTTGGGGTATAAGACCAGGAAAAATTGAACAGTTGGAAGAGAACTGCCAAAAGACCAACAGATGTAGGTTGCTAGTCAGAACTCTGAGAGGTCCCTATCTGAAGAAAGAATTTGCTCAGGAAAAAAAATCAACACTGACCTGGCGAGAAATCTACAGAGGAAGATACAAAGAGAAGATTCAACAGCTGATTGGGTTTGAAATTTGAATTTTTCAGTAAATCTTAATTGGGGGTTTTATCGGACTAGCATTGTGGAGGGGAAGGTAAAAGGTAGGTTTAGATAATTGTGTTGTAAATAGTTGTTAGTTAATTATTCTCTGTTAGACTTTAAAACAAGTTGTTAATTTTTACTTTAAATAGTGACTTTTGGGATAGTTCTTTGCCTCTTGAATTTTCACAGATTATAGCACAGGGTGAATCTTTTCTGGGTGTGGGGTTTAAATTAGCAGAAGGGGTTTACCCTTTGTCATATCAAATTTTTGTAGATGTGTAATAGACGGTATTCTATGCATCACAGAGCAGTATAGCAAATGCTCTTCCCAAGACCACATTATAGAGTGTCCTGAACACAGCCCAGTCCATCACACAAACCAGCCTTCCATCCACTGACTCCATCTATACTGCCTGCTGCCCTGGAAAACAACCAGTATAATCAAAGACCCCTCCCACTCCCTATTCTCTCTATGTTCATATACTTGCATTTAATCCTGATTCAGATATTATTGTTTTTTTCCCCTTTCTATAACATCGCCTGTGAACTTACTATTCTCTATTCTCATGCCATCTTTCTCTCTCAGTGTTTTGTATTTATCTCTGATACTCTCTCCTGGTTTCTACTTCCCTGCTGAGTTAATTCAAAATCCTCCAACAGCTTTGGCAAAATGTTCCTTAAGGAACTCAGTCCCAGCTCTGTTTAGGTGGAACCCATCCAGCTTGTACCAATGCCATCTCTCCAGCAGTCAGTCCCAGCGTACCAGGAATCTAAAGCCTTCCCTCTGGCACCATCTTTCTAGTCACACATTCATTTGTCTTATTTTCCTATTTCTGTACTCACTTGCACATAGCACTGGGAGTAATCTGAAAGCTGTTACTTTTGAGGTCCCGCTTGCTAATCCTTTTACCTAGCTCCCTAACTTCCGATTACAGGACAAGATCCCCCTTCCTATGTGCGTTTGCTGCTGTCAACATGGACCATGATCTCTGGTTATTCACTCTTCCCTAGAAGATTGCCCTGCAGTCATTCTGTTACATCTTTGATCCTGGAACCAGTGAAGCCACAAGCTATCCTGGAGTCACAGCTGTAGAAAAATCAGTTTGTTGCCCTAATCAATGAATCCCCTATTGGTATTGCTCTTCCTTTCTCTTTCCTACTTTCCTTTACATTTTTGTGTGCCACAATCTTGCCTCTGACAGTGCTCATGGACCTAACCAACTCCCTCACCAGTATTCAGAAGGGAAATTAATTAATAAGTGGGATGTCAGGAGATTTCTGCATGAACTGCCTCGTTCTCTTGGGCTGCCTGGTAGTCACCTGCTCCCTTTCTGCTTGCATGTTCCCAGCCAACAGTCTAACCATCTCTCAAAATGTGCTATCTGCTTGCCTGTCAGCCTTGTGGAATTCCTGATTCGGAGATGCCGGTGTTGGACTGGGGTGGACAAAGTTAAAAATCACTCAACACCAGGTTATAGTCCAACAGCTTTAATTGGAAGCACACTAGCTTTCACCTGATGAAGGAGCGTCGCTCCGAAAGCTGGTGTGCTTCCAATTAAACCTGTCGGACTATAACCTGGTGTTGTGTGATTTTTAACTTTGTGGATTTCCCATAGTGAATCCAGTCTCCACTCTTGCTCAAAAACTAAGTGCTCAGGTTTCTACAGTGGCAGTATTTTTTGAACATGTGGTAGACTCAGGCACTAATGGAGTTTATGATTTTCTATGTGTCACAGGGTAGGTACTCCATATAACTGATCTGTCTTACAACGTTTTAACTTTCCTTATGTTAACATCATTTTACATTTGTTGACAGCGTGTTGCTGGAAAAGCACGGCAGGTCAGGCAGCATCTGCGGAGCAGGAAAATCAACATTTCTGGCCGGAGCCTTTCATCAGGAATGAATCATTTTACATTGGTTCACTTATGCCAATTATTTTACTGGCCTTGACTTCATTACTCACCACTATTCCTGGTGTAAATGGCTACTACTTTTTAAAAAAATGAAAAGCTTTACTAATTCACAATATTTAAGATCACCCATGTTTGGACATCTATTTCCCCACATTGCCTCTGATTCTTTTATTAATCACATTAAACAGTCAACCGACTATCAACATCCTGCCTCTGTAAAATTGTTCTATTTACTTATTCTATCAAAACCATTCATGAGTTTGAACAACCGTATTAAGTAGTCTCCTTTTCAACTTCTCTACTCTAAAGGAAATATGCTCAGCCTCTTCAGTTTCTTTACTGAACTAAACTCTCTCCCTGATACTGTGCTGCACCATAACTATAGCTTTGACATCTTCCTAACTGCAGCACCAAGGCTGAACACAATTCTATAGCTGAGGCATTACCAATGTTTAGCCTAACTTCCTTATTTTTATACACTACACCTTTATTAATAACACCAAAGATCCCAGCCTTCTGAACCTCTTCTGCTACTTCCCAAGATTTAACCAGGTTTGAGAAATGTTTTTAAAATTATACCATTTAGCCAATATTTCCTTTCCTCATTCTTCAAGGCAAACTGTAGCACTTTGTATTTCTCTGCAGTAAATTGCACATGTCATGTAACTGCCCATTTCACTATTTTGTCTCTATTTGAACTTTCAAAAATCATTGGTTCAGCCTCAGCTGGAGCACCGTGGGCAGTTCTGAGAATTCAATGACAGGAAAGATAGAGAAGCCTTAGAAAAGTATGGGGGTGATCTACCAGGATATTACTGGGGATGGCGGTCTTTAGCTATGAGAGGTTTGAACAGTCATAAATTCATAGATCCATAAAGAGCAAGAAAGGCCCTTCGGCCCATTGAGTCTGCACTGACATAGCTACCACTAACAGTGCACTAATCTCAATTTCCTGCACTTGTCCCATAACCTAGAATGCCATGATATTTGAAGTACTCATCCAAATATCTTTTAAAGGTTGTAAGGTTGCCAGTCTCCAACCTTCCCAGGCAGTGCATTCCATATTCCCACCACCCACTGAGTGAGAATATTCTCCTTTAAACAGAGAAAGGTAAGTGATAATCTAATATAGGGTTCCAGGATAATGTGGGAGAGTGAAAGAGTAGATAGTGAAATATTATTCCTTCTGACAAGCAGATTAACACCCAAAGAACAGATCTGCAAAGATGATCAAGAAATGTGTACATTTCAACAGTAGTTATGATCTGAAACATCTGATCAGAAAAGGCATTGGAAGTCCATAGATCCCTCAAAGTTGCCACCTAAGTTATGGTTGTTAAGAAGGCATATGGTGTATTGCCTGTCATTAGCAGGGGGATTGAGTTTAACAGCTGCAAGGTTATGCTGCAGCCTGGTTAGACCACACTAGGAATATTGTGATCAGTACTGGCCACCTCAGTATAGGAAGGATGTGGAAGCTTTAGAGAGGGTGCAGAGGAGATTTACCAGGATGCTGCCTGGAGTGGAGGGCATGTCTTATGAAGAAAGCTAGGGCTTTTCTCATTGGAGTGAAGAGGTCACCTCATTGGTGAGAGGTGAATTAGTAGAGATGTTCAAGATGGTGAGAGGCATAGATAGAGTGGATAGCCAGAGATGTTTTTCCCCAGGGCAGAAATGGCTATCACGAAGGGGAATAATTTTAAGGTAATTGGAGGAAGATTTAGGGGAGCTGTCAGAGGTAGGTTCTTTTCACAGAGCGTGGTAGATGTGTGGAATGCACTGCCAGCGATAGTAATAGAGTCAGATACATTAGGGACATTTAAGCAACTCTTGGATAGGCACATGGATGACAGTAAAATGAAGGGTATATAGGTTAGTTTGATCTTAGAGGAGGAAAAAAGGTTGGCACAACATTGAGGGCCATAGGGCCTGTACTGTGCTGTACTGCTCTATGTTCTATGTTCTCTGTAAGTTGATTCCATTAGCAATTTTAAAAGGGACCAGGTACCTGAAGATTAGGAATTTACAGCATTATGAACAAACATATAAGGATATGGGATAAACCACACTGCTCTTCCAAATATTTAGTGAGTGTGCATGATGAATCCAATAGCCAGTTACTGTGCCGTAAATTTCACTGATTCTCTGTCCTCATGAAATATGTTACTATCACCTTCATTCTTTACTGCATTACAGACTATTGTGTCACCTGCAAGGGCCTTCCTGCTAGCCCCTACACAAGGCAACCAACTGATATCACTGACATGTATGCACATATCTTTTTCAGACAATGAGAAAACAAGCGATGTACCAAGAACAGAGAACAATCCTCCCAAACACAATCTCCAGGCAACAAGTACAGAAAATTCGAGAACAGATCTACATGTCCTTGACTCAAGCTTTGGGTAAATCAGCCAATGATCATGACAGTTCTGAACACAGAAAAGACCTTGAGATGAATGTTTAAAATGTTCATTTAAAAGCTGAATGTTTTGTGTGTATAGTGCTATGGCTATCAACTTTCTTATCATCTGTAAGCATATTATATACATTAGATACATTTTAATTTATAACGTGTGGGATTATTATTTAATTGAGGAGAGATGTCTAGGATATTTATTTGTATGTCAAATATAAACATTTAAATACTTGCTGATGCTAATATGTATATCATCATGGGAAGCAACTCAATACCTTAATGATTAGGTACTTTACACCTGAGGTACATGATTGCCTGTTGTGAATCATCAAGATTAACTGAAGAATAAATTCAAATTACTTCCTCAGTTACACACTGTTAAAACTAAGACCAATGACCAGACCACACAATACTATCAGCCCATACTCATTGCTAGCTAGGTAGCATTTATTGCTGACTCTGATTGCCCAGGGGGCAGTTAAAAATCAACTATATTGCTGTGGGTCCAGAGTCACGTGTGAGTAAGGATGGCAGCTTCCTTCCCTAAAGTACATTAGTGAACCAGATGGATTTTTCTGACAATTGTCAATGAATTTCTGGTCATCATTAGACTCTTAATTCCATATTTTTAAAAAAATTGAATTCAAATTCCTCCATCTGCCGCAGCAAGATTCGAATGTGGGCCCCCAGAACATCACCTGTGACTCACTGATTACCACAATGAGAATACCACAAGGCCATTGCCTCCACTGGGCTTCAGACCCTGATGGATGGAACTTATCACATGATATCAGTTAACCATTTAAGGTTCCAACTGCCTTATCTGTGATATATGTTTATGTGAGGTTACTGTTTGACTAGGTTTTGCAAAAGCATTTCCATCTCTGGTACAAGTCCTTAAGAAGTTATTGAGATGGACATTGCAGGGTTCAATGGGTTGATATGTCATTGTCATGTGTGAATGTAATGCCAAGCCTGAAGCTAAGTGGTCCATCCGATGTTATTCTCATACCTTCTCAGCAATTTGATATAATCGAGGGTGTTGCTGTGTCAGTTCACATGGCTGTTAAAAACCAAACACATTAATATGGCTCGCATAAATGGCCATATTAATGTGTTTGGTTCCTTCCCTAAACGACATGAGTAAACTAGTTTTGATTTACAGCATTCCAAGTATGTATTTTATTGGTCACCATTACCAATATTAGCTTTATATTCCAGATATATTCAATTGTCTTTCCTACTCTTATTAGGTTTTTAGCTTTTTCTTGTATTCATCATTCAAATTTTAGTGGAGAATGGAATTTCAACTCAGAGCTCCAACTTAGCACTTGATATTGTGACTGTATTATCCTTTCACAAGAACTGCATATGTCTCTGTAAAGTATCAAGTTAAGAGAGGCTAAATTAAACTATTAAGGACTTTTTTATAATACAAAAGCAAAATACTGTTGTTGTTATAAAATTGAAATACAAGCTCGAAATGTTAAGAATGCTCAACTGGTCTGACAGCATCTGTGAGGACAAAAGCAACTTCACCATTTCACATTAATGACCAGGTCTGAGATACACCTAACCTGGGCCGACAATCCAATGTACTACTGAGATACTATAGTGTCAAAGATGCTCTATCAAGGCAAGGCAAGGTAGATGTAGTATTAGCCTCATATTTCTGTCTGATGGGACAAAGTGCACATAGGTTAAGGCAAGGCAAAACAAGGCAAAACAAGGATCCAGGTGGAGTTTAGAGAGAGTGAGAGCTGGGACAATGAGTGAAGAGCTGAAGATGCAGTCTGGTCCAGTCCGTAAGTTGGGTCTGAGTCCCTGAATAATAGCAGCATTGCAATGATAACTAATACTGCAACTTGAGGTGCAGCATTGAAGTAGACAAGTTATCTGCAAGTGGATCAGAGGTGTGTCGTGAGACGAGCATGTGTCAGATTCCAATCTCTGTAAACATGGGGTGCAGGTGGCCAGTGCCCACAGATTGGGCCTTGAAATGTTGGTGCCCCCCAGTGTCTAACATGGATGGCCTTTGGAGCAGCAGAGAGCTGAATTTGTCAAGTATTTGCTCTGACTTCCATGGCGAGGTTTCTCATTGTCTGGCTTGTTTAATAACATGGGATGCTGAATGATAGTGAGGGGAATTGTACCATTAATAAGGTGTTTATCAAGCAATAGTCCCACTTACCAGGCTGCTGTCCAGCAAGAAACCAGCTTCAATGCTCAACAAAAGTATAAAAGATGGAGCAAGATGCTCCCAACATCAAGTTAGGCCTGGCCAGGCTTCTTGTCTGAGACTGCCACAAATCTCATCCTAGTCCACGTTGCTCGAACTCTTTAAAATGCTGCCCCTTGTCACCCTTCGAAGAGAACAATTGAGTTTTCAAAGACAAACAAGAACAGAGCTTGCTGGAAAAGCTCAGCAGGTCTGGCAGCATCTGTGAAGAGAAATCAGAGTTAATGTTTCTGGTCCAGTGACACTTCCTCAGAGCTGGCTTTCAAAGTCCTGGTTATTTTAATTTCTTTCACAAACTGCATCACTAAATTACTAGTGAGAGTGTTTGCAATCCAATGTAAAGTTTGTTACAACAGCTACTAACAACTCCACCAGACCCAAAAACTTCTTACTTAAACATGTACTAGATAGTCTGCTGAATCAACACTATTTTAAATTAATTCAATATTGACTGATATTTAAAAGCACAATAAACTTTGCAGGCTGATCTATACTGAGTGAATTCATGCCACTTATAATATAGAACAGTTTTCACGTTCCTGGAGCTATAGTTTCGAGAGCAGTATGACAATTCAATGCTTATATCCTGTTATGTGTTTAACTGATGCATGAATTACTAAGTTCTGAAATCATTTATGTTAAAATGAAAGCAGAAGAATGCTGTTAAAATAAAACTGAAGAAATATTGAGAATGCTCAGAAATAAGGAACACAAATGAAGACAAAAAATTCTTCACAACATTCAAACACGCTATTATTTCCAGAATCATAAATAGTGTTTTACAGTACACTGAGCCCTTACACGGCACTGAAACTAGCTGTCTATAATTGAATGTCTGAAATATATAAATTGAAGCTGCAGGCACTGAACCCAAGCCCGTCAATGCCTTGACAATGGTCACAATCAAGTTGCTACACCTAGACCCATGGTTAATTACAACACAGAAGGAGGTAATTCAGCCTTTTGTGTCAATGCTAATTCTTTGCTTGAGAAATCCAAATCTAATTCCCTGGTCCTGCAGTTTCTTCTGCTTCAAATGATTATATGTTATCTCCTTAAAAGATAAAATTAGCAGCCTTAACTGTTCATTATAGCAAATTGGGTAGCATGGTGGCTCAGTGGTTAGTGCTGCTGCTTCACAGCTCCAGGAATCTGGGCTTGATTCCAGCCTCAGGCACCTGCACATTCTCTCCGTGTCTGCGTGGGTTTCCTCTCACAATCCAAAGGTGTGCAGGATTGGTCATGCTAAATTGCCCTGTTATGTGCAGATTAAGTGGATTGGCTGAGGTTATGGGGATAGAGTGGGGTGCCCTTCAGTGTGTCAGTTCAGACTTGTTGGGCCAAATGGCCTTTTTTCACACTGTAGGGGTTCTATGATTCAAAGCTGAACCCTGCATGAAGGATGTTTTTTTCTGCCTTCTCTTTCACATGACGATGATTTAAAAGTGAAGATTCAATACAGATTCCTCAAAAAAGTTTTTTTTTCCCAAGTTCTTCTATCAAAATCCTTTATAATTTTAAAATCTCCATCAAATCTTTAATTAGAGTCCAACCATAGTCTTGTATTAAGTAAGAATGATCTTTTTGCTCATACTGATAGACCTAGTTAAAAAACCTAAAATGCTATGTGTTTTTTCTGGACTTTCCACCCTTTAACCCCATAGGGATTCAATATATTTGTTGTTCCTTTCTGTTAAAGCACATGCTGCAATATCTTTGAACTAAACATTTAAACTAGTTAAATCTTGTGCAACAGTTGTGAATGATGTGAAGTGTTTTGGTATTCTGACATTATGAAATGAAAGTCTTTCTTGATAAGCAAAAGATGGATTCAATTTATTCAAAAGATTGCATTTATCCTAATTTTAACAATACCAGTTAGTTACATGGCCATATTTATCAATGTAAATTAACACTGAAATTACTGCAGAATCATCAAATGAAACACATATTACTTTGACTGTCAATTGAAATTTGTTCACAACACTGTATAAGAAACCTCGGCAAGTCTAAACGTCACTTGGCAGCACCTAATAACTCAACACATGTTCATCTCTGTCTGCTTATCGTATTTGGAATAGTGTGCAAGTACAATGTCAGATTAGCTGTTGGAAACAAGTAAAAGGTTAACCTAAGTCTGAAGAGAGGGGTTGAGATCTGCAACATCAGTTTGGTTCAAGTATCCTTTGTCTAAGTAAAGCTTAATAACTTAAAACTTCTGACAACAAGGAATATGCTTTCTTTTACTTTCGAGCACTGAGAGTTAAATAAGGAAATACTTGTACATATTTATGTCTCTTAAGTCAGAACATCATGGGGTTAAGTCACACTTCAGAGATTGAAGCACATCACTTAGACTTCATTTTATATGCATTATATTAGAATGTACTTAAATATGAAAGGTGTTCTATAAATGCTAGCCTTTTTCTGATATTTGTAATTAGTTAATCAATCAGGCATAGTCATGGACAGGATAACATATTGTTTTGACACAGAGACAGACAGACAAACCAAATTGGTCTTTCTTGATTTCACTTATTACTGTCACATGTACTGACATTCAGTGAAAAGTGTTGTTTTGTATGCTAACCAGACAAATCCCACCTTACAGAAGTACATCAGGGTAATAGAACAGAATGCAGAATATAGTGTCACACCTGCAAAGAAAGGGCAGAGAAAGAACAAGGAGGAGAAAGTGAGGACTGCAGATACTGGAGATCAGAGCTGAAAATGTGTTGCTGGAAAAGCGCAGCAGGTCAGGCAGCATCCAGGGAGCAGGAGAATCGACGTTTCGGGCATGATTCCTGAAGAAGGGCTCATGCCCGAAACGTCGATTCCCCTGCAAATTTCCAGTCAATTTCCTGTCGATTTTCCAGCAACACAGAGAAAGAACAACTCTAATAGATGTCAGAAGTCTGATAATAGCAAGGAAGAAATTGTTCTTGAATGTGTTGGTATGTGTTTTCAAGTTTTTGTATCTTTCGCCCCGATGGAAGAGGATGAAGGAGATTATAACCGGGGTGGGAGGGGTCTTTCATTTCCTGAGGCAGCAGGAAGTGTAGATGGAGTTAACGGAAGGAAGGCTGGCTTTTCATGGTAAACTGGGCTGTGTTCACAACACTCTGCAATTTCTTGCGGTCTTGGGAAAGCAGTTATCATACCAAGCTGTGATGCATCCAGATAGGATACTTTCAATGGTGCATCTGTAAGAATTGGCAAGAGTTTTTGTGGACATGGTGAATTTCCTTTGCCTTCTGAGGAAGTAGGGGTGTTGATGTGTTTTCTATAGCCTCTGTACTTGCAACACTGTAAACTCAAACAATCAAAAGCCACTGTCACTCCAATGGTTCCAAACCGGACTTTTGAATAAGCAATCCCAAACTTTGCAAATAATTTCAAGACTCTGACTTTGTATCTTAAGCAAAGGTTTAACTATTTATAAAATACATAATACTTTTAGCAGACAGAAAATTAAACAATAAGGCAAGTCTGTGTTTTAAGGCAGAAACATTGGTATCAGCACCCCCATTCACAAAAAAGACAGACAAACTAACACAGTGAAGCGATAAATGCAAGAAAATAGCAAAACTGGCTAAATTACTTAAATAGCTTTCTTGATGTGTTCTTTTCTGAAAAATTGATCAGGGTCACCTTCACACCTCACACAAGGAAAGGCAGTGATATTTCTAACACAGCTTTCGACTCTTTGGGCTTCTCAAAGCTGGTGTATCAGACTAGCCAGAGACCATTCAGATCTTTATGCTGTCTCAGTAGCAGCCCTGAGCAATCTCTCAGAAACCAGAGTTAAAAAAAACTTCAGTTGTGGTTCCTCCCTGATAGACTGATAGCTGCTTAATCAATTACCTTCCCCCTCGCCCCTCCCACCTCCCACCGCCCCCCACATGTTTGCTGATCATTGCACAATGTTTAGCATCATTCACCATTCCTCAGATCCTGAAGCAGTCCATGTCCAAATGCAACAAGAGCTGGACAATATCCAGGCTTGGGCCGACAAGTGACAAATAACGTTTACTCCACAGAAATGCCAGGCGATGACTGTCTCCAATAAGAGACAATTTAACCACTACTCCTTGGCATTCAATGATATTACCATCATGGACTTCCATGTTATCAACATCAACTGGACTATTCATATGAATGCAGTGTCTTCAAGAGCAGGTCAGAGGCTTGGATTTTCGAGGAGGGTAACTCACCTCCTGACTCTACCAGCTACAAGGCACAAGTCAGGAGTGTGGTGGAATACTCCGCACCTGCCTCCAGCAACATTCAAGAAGCTTGACACCATCCAGGACAAAGCCCACGTGATTGGCACCACATCCACAAATGTCCATTCCTTCCTTCAGCCAGTAGCAGCAGCGTGCACAGTAGAACCTCAATTATCTGAACAAGAGTAGCGGGCAGTATTTTGTTCGGATAATTGATCATTCAGATAATTGATCTGATTGTAAACAAGCGATAATTATGAGTGCTGGTTATCCGAACATTTCCTGGTTATCCGGCAATTCATGCCATAATGCCGATTAACCGATAACTGACATATCATAAACAAGTGGTAATTATGAGTACCAGTTATCGAACATTTCTCAGTTATCCAGCAGTGCACGCCATAATGCCGTTTAATTGATAACTGAATGCTGAGTTGCCTAACGCCGTTTTTACGGGACCTTGAGGTCTTGTTCGGATAATCCCAAATTCGGATAATTGATGTTCAGATAATCGAGGTTGTACTATACTATCTCCAAGATGCACTACAGAAACTCACCTAAGTTCCTTAGGCAGCACCTTCCAAAACCCACAATCACTTCCATCCAGCAAGATAAGGGTAGCCGATATACTCGCATGTAGTTTCCTGAACTTGTGGGTGTTAGCACACAACATCTAATGTGTTACCTCCGACAACCATGAGCTTTCATAATCTGTTACACCCTTTGGTTTGACACCTTACTGTGCCTTTCACAACAGGACCCCTCAAAGCAGGGACATTGTAGATGCTTAAGAAATAATGTTCCCAAAGCAACCCTCTGTTATAAGTGCAGAACTGCCCCTGCACCTTGCATTCAGCCTCAGTGTCATCAATGTTAAAGTCCAAACCTTGGCAGCTGCCACCAACGTGATGGTTTAAGGATCCTTGGGACCTAATGTAATCTGCAATCAAGGAGTCAGTTGATTGTGAGAGATAATGCATTCTTGTCCATTCTAACTTCTTTCATCGTTGTAATGTTATCTCTCATAGGCTTCTAACTTCAAAAGTTCGGACTGATGATGAGAGAGAAAGTGAGAACTGCAGATGCTGGAGAGTCAGAGTTGAAACGGATGGTGCTGGAAACACACAGCCAGTCAGGCAGCATCTGACAAGCAGGAGAGTCAATGTTTCAGGCATACACCATTCATCAGGAATGAGGGGGTGGCCCAAGGGGGCTGAGAGATAAATAGGAGGGGGTGTAGGGCTGGGGGGAAGATAACAAGGAAGGCAATGGGTAGATACACGTGGAGGGTGATGGTGATAGGTCAGAGAAGAGGGTGAAGCAGATAGGTGAGAAGGAAGATGGACAAGTAGGATGGTTCAAGAGGGCGGTGCAGAGTTGGAGAGTTGGATCTGTGATAAGGTGGAGGTGGGGAGAACAGGAAACTGGTGAAGTCAATTTTGTTGCCCTGTGGTTGACTGTACAGAACCCAGAATAAGAAGTGAGGACTGCAGATGCTGGAGAGTCAGAGTCGAAAACTGTGATGCTAGAAAAGCACAGCTGGTCAGGCAGCATCTGAGGAGCAGGTCAGTCAGGAATGACTAAGGGCTTATGCCCAAAACGTCGACTCTGCTGCTCCTTGGATGTTGCTTGACCTGCTGTGCTTTTTCTAGTGCCACACTTTTAGGCTCTACAGAGCCCAGGTCCACTGGGAGTATCCTACCCAGGTACAGATGCACCTTCCTCAGCTTAACATCACAGTTAGTAGGGAGGTGGGATTTCCTTAGAGCAAGAGGTGAGATCGAGATCCCTGATCCCTCTCTTGCCTTCCCAGTGATGCTGAGCAGCTATAGTTATAGTAACGGAGCAAAGGTCTGTGTGCATAGCCAGCAGACACTGAGTCTGCTCAACTGTCTTTCTCTCTCTCCAGGCTCCATCTGCACCTACTGTTTACTCCTCCCCTGATCTCCTTCTTTAGCGTGTATACCAATCTTTCACCCAGCTACAATCAGTTCTGAAAAATGGTCTTTGGACCTGAAATGTTAACTCTGCTTTCTCTGCACAGATGCTGCCAGACCTGCAGAGTTTCTTCAGCTATGTTGTTATTGAGTCTGCTGGACCTGGGTTTCCACAGCAATATTGATAGACTTCTCTATCAGTTCACCAGCTGCCTCTGACAAACCTGCTGGTCCTATTGCTGGGCATTTTAACAAATTCACTAATGGCAGGGACCAAGGGGCTGTCTTCAGCCTGGGAAGGGCAGGTTCCTGGTCTCAAGTATCCTCTATGTGCCAGATAGTAGGGAACCTTCCTTCATTGACCAGCCATGGAGATGTATCAGTGAAATGCTGCTGAGTCTAATCTAAAATGGGAACCTGCTGATGTGAATGCCCCAGAGCTAGTGGAGGGTGCAGGCAAAAGCCGTTCCCTTACAGCTTCTGAGGATTGATTGCCTTCCATCTCAGCTGCTGACAGCATGACAGGCAAACAATGGAGCAATTTTAAAATCTGTTCATTTGGGGCCAATACAGGTCAGTGAACATTATGTTCATGGGTCAACAGCATTTGGTGGCAGTTGGAAAGGGTGGTGCTGGAAAAGCACAGCAGATCAGGCAGCATCCAAGGAGCAGGAGAATTGATGTTTCAGATATAAGCCCTTCAACAGGAATAACACTTTTCGACTCTGATCTCCAGTATCTGCAGTCCTCACTTTCTCCTATTCAGTGTGAGTTATATAGCGAGCAGCATGACTTAAGCTTGAATTAACTTTCATTCAGGATTAAGAGGAGAAAATAAGTTAAAACTGAGTTTGATTAGGACAGTGAATTAGTGCGACTTAGAGGAAATTGAGAACCATAGAGTAGGGAAATAGTCTGATTGCTATGGATCTTTCCGTGTCATGTATATTACACAGATTAAAAGTAGCTGAATGGGAAGGGAAATAGGTTTAAATGAGATGCATCTTTGAAACAGACTAACTTTCTTGATTGAAACTGGATGAGATCATAATTGATATTGCATGCGAATACTAGATATTTGTTCCAATTGATAAACATTCAGTAATGAATTGCAAGGATAGGAGGAGATGAGATGTTTTGTTGTTGTATTGAGTCTCACAGTTTTCAGCTGGTAGCTGTGTTAATTCTCAGTGACTGGCCTGAGGCCATGAGAAATAAATAATTTTGTTTTCAGGAAGAGAAGAGTAATGAAACATTAAATTCAGTTACTACGCAACTAATCTAAGGATAAAGGAGTTAAAGGGAGGAGTTTAGCGAGTGATGGGAGCTTCTTCTCTTAAACTATAAGCTGTCAAATTATTTATTGGAGAGAGCAGTTTTTCTGATCCACTTGCATTATTGTAGCTCTTTATTTGAAAAGGTCAGGACTATACAGGCAAAAAACTTCCCCGTTCACAACTGACTTTTAAAAATTAATTCATGTGATGGAGGCTTGGCCAGCATTTATTGCCCTTGAGAAAGTGATGGTGAGCTATCTTCTGAAACAGCTACAGTTCATCTGGTGTAGGTTCACCTCCAGTACTGTAGGGAAGGAGTTTCACAACTTTGAGCCAGTAATACTGAAGGAACAAAGAACAAAGAAAATGTACAGCCCAGGAACAGGCCCTTCAGCCTTCCAAGCCTGAGCCGATCCAAATGAACTGTCCAAACAGTGATATTTTTCCAAATCAGGATGGCAAGTGGCACAGGGGAGCCTATAGACAATGGAGTTTCCATGAATCTGATGCCCTTGTTCTTCAAGATGGAAGTGGTCATGGGTTTGGAAGATCAGAGAAGCTTTGGTGAGTTTCTACAGTGCACTTGGTAGATTGTACACACTGCTGTTCCTGGGCATCAGTGGTGGAGCGAGTGGATGGTGGGCAGACATTGGGAGTCAGGAGGTGAGGTACTTGCTGAAGCATTCCTGCCTTCTGACCTGCTGCCGTAGCTATGGTGTTGATATTGCTCATCCAGTTCAGTTTCTGGTCACTGACAACCACCAAGATGTGATAGTGGGGGATTCAGGGATGGTAGTGTCACTTATTGTCAAGGGTCAATGTTTAGACTCTGTCTTGTTGGAGACGGACATTGTCTGGTATTTATGTGTCATAAATGTTATTTGCCACTTGTCGCCCCATGTCAGGATGTTGTCCAGATCTGTATTTGGACACAAACTGCTTCAGTACCCGGGGTTTCACAAATTTTGCACTCATTGCCGATCATCCTGATGATGGAGGGGAGGTGTTGATGAAGCAGCTGGCGATGGTTTGGCCTAGGACACTCCTCTGAGGGACTGGTTTATTTCACTGAAGTCCAGGGAAAATAAACCAAGGGTCAAAGTGCAGTGAAATAACTGTACTTCAGTGTGCAGTACATCACACAGAGGTTTCATCATTTTAATAAAAACAACTCTGTGAAGGAAGTGTTGATTAATTCTGATACAAATTAGACATGTTTCTTTCAATAATTGTGCACAGTAAATGAAATCCAACCAATTTGTACACACCCAGTGATTTATTTGGTTAGAAATTGACTATTCCAAGATGGTGGCGGTGGTACAGTAGAAGTGTTTGGGCTCCAGCCCGCCAGCCATGTTCTTCTGTCCATTTCTCTTTTTTCTCTTACTTTCTTTGTGCTTTTATTTTCTCTACAGCTCTCTCTTTCCTTTCGCCCGTGGGGAGATCGGCTGCAGAACCCATGGCATCGGCGAGATGGGTCCAGCAGTGAGTGATGGTGCCAGAATGGGGTGACTTTGACATTAGTGGGAGCTGCAGAAGCAGTTTGAGGAGGTGGCATCAGAGGCTGGAAACTCTAGCCTTACATTATCATTCTCTGAGCTGTTAACCACCTCCTTGGTAGCCCAGGTGATATTGTACTTGGAGAACATTTCAAGGCTGAGGTGAACAGATTTTTTCATCAGTAAGGAAGTAAATGTAATGTGGATAAGGCAAGAAAAGTGGAGATGAAGATTATAGGATCACCCATGTCCTCAGTGAATGCCAGAACTCAGTGGGTTAAATAGACTATTTCTGCTTCTACCTGCAGCGGTCTTGTGTGGAAGGTTCCTGATGAAGGGCTGTTGCCCGAAACGTCGATTCTCCTGCTCCTCAGATGCTGCCTGACCTGATGTGCTTTTCCAGCCCCACACCCCAGCGCCTACAGTCCTCACTTTCTCATTACGTGGAAGACTGTCACTTCTGGGTGCCAGAAGATGTTGCACCATTATTGTCTGAACTGCTGATGTGACCCCAGCATGTGAAACTTGTGCAGCATACATATGTACTTGTTCATCCTTCTGCAAATATGCAACATGAGGATATACACTGAAATCTACGCCAACCTTCAATTGCAGAGCATGTTGAAGTACTGGAGTGTGTTTGTGGAAACCTGTTTTTCGATCTGCTGGATTTACTGCACCCTCACAGGAAGCATGGGGAATTAATAGGCCTGCCTACATGCAGGCTGTAACACACAGGGCAAAACCACTCAATACCACAGTAGGCTGCCTGACAGGCTGATCAATCCACTCAATGCCTTGGTGTGCACGCCAATCAGCACCTTATGTCATCAAGGCCCTCAGCAGAGTTGTCTGCAAGTGAATCCATTTGTACCTTTGTGTTCCTGTAAGCTGCAAAATGAACAATCTTTTACCCCTGGTCTGACTGCAATCTACACATGCCGAGGTAACTCATTCAAGGTGATCCCAACATTACACTCGTCTCCAGGGTATAGTGCAGTGTCACTATTTGATCTGGTATTGCAAGTGTTAAACTGAGTGATGGGGCAACTTCACCAACACTGGGCAGTTCCTGCTTCTTTTTGTCACTGAATTGTGCCTGTGACAAATGCCAACAGTTTCTTTCTTTTGGGAGAACAAGCAAAGTGTCACACTGTCAGCCACTTCCTCATCCTGCTACAGTGGAGAAACTGAGGAAGAAGATGATTATACATATTTTTATGTGGATGAGTGCCACAGATTCAATCAATAAGCACATCGACCTGGACCCAATATACAGGCCACTGCAGCGGACAGCTGGAACTGACAACCGGAAGCGGCAGATACAAATCACTATAAATGCCGGAGGAAAGATCACAGAAGCGCTTCACAGGAGGCTCCCAAGCACTGAGGATGTCACCTAGACAGGGGACGAAACGCCTGCAACACAAATTCCCAGCTCGGCGAACAAAGCTACAACAGGTAATTAGAAAACCTCAGAAAATGATAGAATCAGCACTCTTAAAACCCATTCCCGAATTCGATGAAACTTTTACAAGAGTCTTAATTCATTGCATAGGACCTAGACCCACAACAAAAAGTGGGAGGCAGTATTTGTTCGTAATGGATGTGTCTACTAGATTTCAACATTTATATCACCAGTAATATATCTGAGACAATTGTATATACTGATCATAACCTCTTAAAGTTTTTGGAAAAGTTTAAGGGTAAAAGTTCCAGACTATTTAAATGAAGCAAATTTTTGTGGCCATTCAATTTGAAAATTATACACATGGCAGGATGAGAGAACGTGTTGTCATGATTATGATAAAAGATGGTGGAAGAACTAGATTGAAGTGGACTGTAGTATTGAATGTTTGAATGCTTAGAGTCAATGTTGTGTATACATATTGCTGTGTACGAATAGCATAAGACTAAAGATTTTTAAATTCTGGATTAGTGGTGCTGGAAGAGCATAGCAGTTCAGGCAGCATCCAAGGAGCTTTGAAATCGACGTTTCAGGCAAAAGCACCACTAATCCAGAATCTGGTTTCCAGCATCTGCAGTCATTGTTTTTACCTTCAAGATTTTTTAAAATGAAACCATCTGTGTATATTGATCTTTCATTTTCTAAAAGGGGCAAGGTGGGACAACATTATGGCTTTATGAGGTGTATTTTGTCTTTTTTTTATGAAAAGAGGTTAAGACAGAATGTTATGTTCCACGCCAGTAAAGGAAATAGTTTGTGAGGCCTTGAGTTTTTTTAAAAGTTAGATCAGCATTGTTGGGATTTGGAGATTGCTATATACTTCTCCCTGCTACAGCAAAATATCTGAGTTCTTTATCTCTCTCTTTCCCTTAGAATGTACTTTCCTCTTGTACTGGAGAAACCTCACATATGAGACAATCTATTTCACTGAATTTGCCTTTGTGAAGGTTGTGCTTATGCAATTGGGAGATGCTGGTGTTGGACTGGGGTGTACAAAGTTAAAAATCACACAACACCAGGTTATGGTCCAACAGGTTTAATTGGAAGCACACTAGCTTTCGGAGCGACGCTCCTTCATCAGACAACCATCTGATGAAGGAGCGTCGCTCCGAAAGCTAGTGTGCTTCCAATTAAACCTGTTGGACCATAACCTGGTGTTGTGTGATTTTTAACTTTGTGCTTATAGGAAGTTATTATCTTAGAACAGCTAATCAGTGGTAGTTAACATATGTATTACCTTGTTAAATATTTCAGTAGAGTTACAGTTAGGCTATTATTTTAAATTATTATTTTGTCTGTACATTAACTTTACTGTAAGAATTAAGTCTGGAGTCAAACAGCCGAAACAAGGAGGCAGTGAGGGTAACTTAAAATTGAAATATCCTCTGAAGACTTAAAACAATGACACAAGTAAGTGGGATTATCACTGTCAGCACGGAATCACACCCCCGGCCTCAGTGTGGAATCACTCCCCCCGGCCTCAGTGTGGAATCACACCCCCCGGCCTCAGTGCGGACTCACACCCCCGGCCTCAGTGTGGACTCACACCCCCCGGCCTCAGTGTGGAATCACACCCCCCGGCCTCAGTGTGGAATCACTCCCCCGGCCTCAGTGTGGACTCACACCCCCCGGCCTCAGTGTGGACTCACACCCCCCGGCCTCAGTGTGGACTCACACCCCCCGGCCTCAGTGTGGACTCACACCCCCCGGCCTCAGTGTGGACTCACACCCCCCGGCCTCAGTGTGGACTCACACCCCCCGGCCTCAGTGTGGACTCACACCCCCCGGCCTCAGTGTGGACTCACACCCCCCGGCCTCAGTGTGGACTCACACCCCCCGGCCTCAGTGTGGACTCACACCCCCCGGCCTCAGTGTGGACTCACACCCCCCGGCCTCAGTGTGGACTCACACCCCCCGGCCTCAGTGTGGACTCACACCCCCCGGCCTCAGTGTGGACTCACACCCCCCGGCCTCAGTGTGGACTCACACCCCCCGGCCTCAGTGTGGACTCACACCCCCCGGCCTCAGTGTGGACTCACACCCCCCGGCCTCAGTGTGGACTCACACCCCCCGGCCTCAGTGTGGACTCACACCCCCCGGCCTCAGTGTGGACTCACACCCCCCGGCCTCAGTGTGGACTCACACCCCCCGGCCTCAGTGTGGACTCACACCCCCCGGCCTCAGTGTGGACTCACACCCCCCGGCCTCAGTGTGGACTCACACCCCCCGGCCTCAGTGTGGACTCACACCCCCCGGCCTCAGTGTGGACTCACACCCCCCGGCCTCAGTGTGGACTCACACCCCCCGGCCTCAGTGTGGACTCACACCCCCCGGCCTCAGTGTGGACTCACACCCCCCGGCCTCAGTGTGGACTCACACCCCCCGGCCTCAGTGTGGACTCACACCCCCCGGCCTCAGTGTGGACTCACACCCCCCGGCCTCAGTGTGGACTCACACCCCCCGGCCTCAGTGTGGACTCACACCCCCCGGCCTCAGTGTGGACTCACACCCCCCGGCCTCAGTGTGGACTCACACCCCCCGGCCTCAGTGTGGACTCACACCCCCCGGCCTCAGTGTGGACTCACACCCCCCGGCCTCAGTGTGGACTCACACCCCCCGGCCTCAGTGTGGACTCACACCCCCCGGCCTCAGTGTGGACTCACACCCCCCGGCCTCAGTGTGGACTCACACCCCCCGGCCTCAGTGTGGACTCACACCCCCCGGCCTCAGTGTGGACTCACACCCCCCGGCCTCAGTGTGGACTCACACCCCCCGGCCTCAGTGTGGACTCACACCCCCCGGCCTCAGTGTGGACTCACACCCCCCGGCCTCAGTGTGGACTCACACCCCCCGGCCTCAGTGTGGACTCACACCCCCCGGCCTCAGTGTGGACTCACACCCCCCGGCCTCAGTGTGGACTCACACCCCCCGGCCTCAGTGTGGACTCACACCCCCCGGCCTCAGTGTGGACTCACACCCCCCGGCCTCAGTGTGGACTCACACCCCCCGGCCTCAGTGTGGACTCACACCCCCCGGCCTCATCGCGGACTCACACACCCCCGGCCTCAGTGCGGACTCACACCGCCCTGGCCTCAGTGCGGACTCACACCCCCGGCCTCAGCGCAGACTCACAGCCCCCGGCCTCAGCACGGACTCTGACCTTTGGCCTCAGCACGGACTCAGACCCCCGGCCTCAGCATGGACTCACACCCCCCGACCTTAGTGCAGACTCACTCCCCCAGGCCTCAGCACGGACTCACACCCCCAGGCCTCAGCATGGACTCAGACCCCCGGCCTCAGCACGGAGTCACACCCCCCGGCCTTAGTGCAGACTCACTCCCCCCGGCCTCAGCACGGTCTCACACCCCCAGGCCTCAGCACGGACCCAGACCCCCGGCCTCAGCATGGATTCACACCCCCCGGCCTTAGTGCAGACTCACTCCCCCCGGCCTCAGTGCAGACTCACACCCCCAGGCCTCAGCACGGACTCACACCCCCAGGCCTCAGCGTGGACTCAGACCCCTGGCCTCAGCGCGGACTCTGACCCCTGGCCTCAGCGTGGACTCGGACCTCCGGCCTCAGTGTGGACTCTTCACACCCCCAGGCCTCAGCACGGACTCACACCCCCAGGCCTCAGCGTGGACTCAGACCCCTGGCCTCAGCGCGGACTCTGACCCCTGGCCTCAGCGTGGACTCGGACCTCCGGCCTCAGTGTGGACTCTGACCCCCGGCCTCAGTGTCGACTCTGACCCCCGACCTCAGCATGGACTCTGACCCCCGGCTTCAGTGTGGACTCTGACCCCTAACCTCAGCACGGACTCGGACCCCCGGCCTCAGCATGGACCCAGCAAGGCATCCTCTTGGGCTGGCGTGGCAGTCTCGCTGCCCATGATGGTCTTTTGGCCCAGCCTGACCTCAGCATGGACCTCTGAGGTCTTCCAGCCTCGTGGTGAAGCCCAGTGCAGTCTGGAGTCAATGCCTGGCTCAGACTGGAGACCAGGTGCCAGTGTGGATTGAGTTGGGAATTCTGTCATTCTGAACATTTAATTCTTCTACTTTCTAATTTATTTTTACAGTCTGTAATGCTGGACTTTTCTAATTTTTTTCACACAGACCTGTACTGAAGAATCTGTACCTAGATACCTTGTACCTACAAAGGCGGCATAAGTGATGATTTATCACCATACTCACATGATTGCACATGACATTAAAGCTAATTCATTCATTCACATGGACTTAGACTGCTTCCTTTTGTGCTCTGAAATTTGACAATATGTGAGAGGGAGGATGGAGAGAAAACTAAAGTAGGGGAAAATAACAGGGATAAGGGGCATTAATGATCTGATTAATGAATTAAAGGCGTAAAAAGTGGTATTGATCTCAGTACATATTATAAATATAAAGATAGTGCAGTACTTTATGTCAAACTGGGTGTTGATCTGGTGCCATGAGGCAACCAGTCAGTGTGTATTGCTGGAGAGAGCTCAGTAATTTGAGAGTGATCAGCAGGAGGAGGAAACAGCTGGCACTGAGATAGCTGAGAAGAGATACAGATCTTAGGGATTCCTTGAAGCTAATTTACTCAAAAGGCCCAGAAGTATTCCTCCTCCTACTACTGCATGATAAATATTCTCAGATATACTCTTCTTACCCACATCAATTAAAAATTGCGAATGTCTATGTGCTTATGTGAAGTTGATGAAGTGAGAATTCCAAGCAAGACAGAATAAATGCCGAATGTTTACAGGATTTCTAATGCTAGTGGAAAAGAGACCAATGAACAAGAATTTGTAGTGTTCTCCAGAGACAGGATAGGGAATGCTGGAGGCAGTAATGTGAAGCAGCATAATTTGCTATGTTTTCACTGAGACAAGTGAAGGTTGAAATTTAGGATAACTGCACACAGATTCTGTGCAGTGAACTACTAAAGGTTGGAAATAGAGTTAATTTACTTCATACTGAGGATATGGATTCTTTTTATTGCACAAAGTATTTCAAACAGGTTAATAGGTGGAAAACACATTAACCAAAATTCATCAGGCAGCTCAACTAATGCAAGATAGGAAGGACCAGAATTCATGGGAGATTATTTACTGATTCATAAATAAGCATGAGCAATGCGCTATTGATTGCCAAATATATTTAATACTTTAATATTGCATACAAACAATATTGAATGGAGGAAGACAATTGACAGATCAAAGTTGAGTTAGGAATGTAGCCTGGAGGTATGTTCTGGAAGTATTTGAAAGGTCTGTTTCTCATTAGATATTGCAGTTCAAGAAAACTGGGCAATGTCATTGAACTTCTAACTAAACAAATACTATACATAGGCATGATGCTAACTTCTATATTGACAACTCATACTTGCTAATTTAAGACAGAATTGATACTCATGACTCAATAGTCAAGAACAGATTCTCTGAAAATCTAAAATAGTTCGAAGTTATGTTTACTTGAATGTAGAAGCCTGTCTTGAAGCAGCAGCGATCCCAGACTGAATTTACCATTTTCATCATACCATTGGAAGATAAAAATCAAAGGTAATTGTTAGAGCAGTCCCTGGTCAAAGGTGGCACAATATAGTTGTACATTGGCATAAATATAACTGCAGTAACAGAATTAGCTTGCCTGATCCAGCATTAACGTGGGGCCATAAATTAGCACATTGGTAGCTTTGAGATTGGAGTTATCCCAAGGTACCAGGGTCAATGTTGAACAAAGAATCTTACAAATTAATATACAGGAAGTTCTGGAAAAACAGTAGTTGCAGGTGAGTACAGGTGACAGTTTGATAACAGCTGTGTGAAGTTCATAGCAAGCATTAAAAATAAAGACAGGATCCCACCATAAGAGAGAAATATGATAAGATTAGGATTATGGCTCGTAAAAATCTAAGAGTTCAGAAAATTTATTGAGCTGTGAAATTGAATGAGTTTTAGTCTTATCAATGAAAAAGTTATTGTCTTATGAGGTAAAAAGTTAATCAGAGTAGAGGCAGTAAGTTCAGCTCAGAACACAGTATGTGAGTGGAATGAGTTAAAATGGAGCCACGAGATAGAGAGTAGTGTCCACCTGACCATCCGAAGATCAGGTGGAATCAAAACTGCTCACAACTCATTAGCTAAAGAACACAAACAATAGCTGTGAACATAAAACTTTACACATAACTAACTTGTATTAGGATTCTTATAAGGAATTAGTAAGAACTAACGTCATTTTGTATCCCCTGTGATTCGGCCAATGGGAAATATAAGATGGGTAACAGAATGAGACAGGAATAGCAATAAATAAAGTGAATAACAGATTTCAAGCAGCCCCTAGAAATAAGCAAGTCTAGGAAATGTCTGAAAAACAGTAAAATAATTAACTTGTATAATGGGGTTCATTGTCAGAACTCAAGGCCTAATGATAATGATGTCTGGTAAACAACATGAGATCTTGGGGAAACCTAGAGTTATCTGCAGGGGGTGTGCATCATTGATCAGTTGTTTCACAGGATTGAATGTATTGATTAAGGGGGAAGGAACAATGACAATGTTACAAATAATTATTGTAACGTGAAATGTATAAAATGTTGTATCCCATTGGGGAAATCAGAGTGTCATTGACCTCTCTTCCAATCCAAGCTGATATTAAAAGGGCGACTCGGCTCCACGTAAAGGCCAGATTCGGAGTGGTTTCTGGCGTTTCCAACACATGTGGAAAAGAGCTCGAATAAAGATTGATTGTACTTCTGACATTGACAAATTGATTGTCTGTTAAGCCTTTCATCTGTTAGAATACAGTGATAGTTTCACTTCTTTCATGAACTGGGTTGGGGAGGGAAAGGGTTGGGGAGGGAAATATATGGTGGAGTGGTGGGGTGCGTTTGGAGGTGGCGGAAATGTCGGCCATGATCATCTGAGGACATTTCCGCCACTTCCAAATGGACCCCACCA
>NC_057715.1:2886430-2913854 GCF_004010195.1 Chiloscyllium plagiosum | reverse complement strand
ATGCAGCACTTTCTCAGTGCTGCACAGAGGTCCCTGTTTATTTTATGTGTCTATGTCTCCACACTGGACCCCACAATCTTCAATAGCATAGCCAATTCTCACATCAGGCTTTCTATCTAAAAGAGGGAATTTGCTGTTTAGTAGCATTTTTGTTCCTTATATGTAAATATGGGCTACATAAATATGGACAGACTTCAACTTATATTTCATGACCTTTGAAAGTGCCTGCCTCTTTGAGCTATTACATTAAGCATGTGCTCTGCGCACTTTGAACCTTGTTGCAATCCCACACAGATCTTGGGGAAAAGTAGAGAAACACTGGAGGAAGCAAATAAAATTCTTGCTTGGTATTAATAAGTCAGATTCAAATTGATATGGATACTCGCATATATGAAACATAGATTTGTGACAAATAGCAAAACAGAATGAATGGTTGAGCAGAGGAGGTTTCAGCTATCCTGTTCAATTGAAACTTCTGCTGATTTGTGACAAGTGTTAACAGCTTTATCAAATGCAGAATGAGATGGGAAACCCTAACATTTATATGAAGCAACATTTTAAATTAAACTGAGCTTGTCAGAATTTACGTGCTTATAAATTTAATGAAGTTAATATTTTTAAAAAGTTATCTTGCAATATGCTGCAATAAAGGACAGATTGCTTTAACATCCCATCCATTGCCTTAATGTATTTGGCACTCGTACATGAGATGAGATTAGAGAGAGTGGAACATGGAAACATAGAAAATAGGAGCAAAATTAGGCCATTCAGCCCTTCAAGCCTACTCCACCATTTATTATGATCATGGCTGATCATCTAACTCAATAGCCTGTTCCTGCTTTTGTCCTGTATCCTTTGATCCCTTTCGCTCCTAAGCGCTATATCCAAATCTGATGTGAAATCATACGTTGTTTTGGCCTCGACCACCTTCTGTCATTGTGAATTCCACCACTCGCTGGGTGAAAACATTTCTCCTCCTCTCAGTCCGAAAGAGTTTATCCCATATCCTTAGACTGTGACACTGGTTCTGGATTCCCAGCCATCAGCATTTACCCTGTCCAGTCCTGTTTGAGTTTTATACGTTTTATGAGATCCCCGCTCATTCTTCTGATCTCCAGTCAATTTTATCCTAACCACTTCAACCTCTCCTCATACGTCAATCATGCCATCCCAGGAATCAATCTGGTTAATCTTCACTACGCTCCCTCTATAGCTAGGACGTCCTGTCTCAGGTAAGGTGACCAAACCACATGCAATATTCCAGATGTGCTCTTACTGAGGCCCTCTTTAATTGCAGGACTAGGAGAAAGTGAGGACTGCAGGTGCTGGAGATCAGAGTCAAGAGTGTGGTGCTGGAAAAGCACAGCAGGTCAGGCAGCATCTGAGGACCAGGAGAATCGATGTTTCGGCATAAGCCTTCACCAGGAATTTCTGATGAAGGGCTTATGCCTTTTTAATAGCAGTAAGACATCCTTGCTCCCATGCTCAAATCCTCTCACTATGAAGACCAACATATTATTTAGTCTTCACTGTCTATTACACCTGCTCACTTTTAGTGACTGATATACATGAGGGCACCCAGGCCTCGTTGCATCTCTCCCTTGCCCCAATTTATCACGAGTCAAATAATAACCTGCCTTTTTGTTTTTGCTACCAAAATGGATAACCTCACATTTACACACATTATAATGGATCTGCCATACATTTGCACACTCACCGAACTTGTCCAGATCAGACTAAAGCATTTCTGCATCCTCCTCTCTGTTCCCCCACCCATCCAGCTTTGTGTCATCCACAAATTTAGAGGAATTACATTTAGGACCACCATCCAAAACGTTAAGATGCATTGTGAATAGCTGGGATCCTAGCACTGATCCCTGTAGTACTCAATAGTTGCTGCCTGCCATTCAGAAAAAGACCTATTTATTCCTACTTTTCGTTTCTTGTCTGCTAACGATATAACTATCCATCTCAATACATTACCATCAATCCTATGCACTTTAATTTTACACATTAATCTTTTGAAAGTCCAAATTAACCATGATGTGGAGGGGCCAGTGTTGGACTGTGGTGGACAAAGTCAGAAGTCACATGACAACAGGTTTATTTGAAATCACAAACTTTTGAAGTGAACCTCACCTGACATAGCAGCAGCACCCAGAAAGCTTTGATTTCAAATCAACCTGTTGGACTATAACCTAGTGTCGGGTGACTTCAAATTAACCACATTCACTGGCTCCCCCTCATCAATTCTACAAGTTACATTCTTGAAGAATTTCAATAGATTTGTCAAACATGATTTCCCTTTTGTAAATCCAGGTGGCGTCTGTCCAATTGTTCCACTGTTTTCCAAGTGTTTAGCTGTTAATTCTTGGCTGATTGGTGTACAATTCCTGGTTTTCTCTCTGACACCCTTCTTAAATATTGGTGTTACATTAGCTATTCATCAATTTCTGCGAACTGTTCTAGAGTCTACAGAATCTTGGAAGATGACCACCAATATATTCCAGATTCTAATCATTCATTGTGTGGAAATGTTTCTTCCTCAGGTAACTATTGTTGCTTTTGCCAATTCCCTCAGTTTCTTGATCCTTCCATCAACAGGATTGGTTCCTCCTGAACTACTCTGTCCAGACGACACATGATTTTGAATACACATTTCAAATCTCCGTTCAAGTTTCTCCTCCAAGGAAGGCAATACCAAGTTCTCCAATCTCCAAGATATAGGCCAGGCACTCACCCCCCGTCTGACAGCCTTGCTCAACCCTCTTAGCACCTCATCAATCGACATGGAGGATGCTTCTATGATTTCAACCTGTAGTTGTGGGCATATTAGCAATGAGCACTGAAAGGTTCTGGGTGCACTGGTTTCCTCCCACAGTCCAAAGATATGCAGGTTTAGGTGGATTGGCTATGCTAAATTACCTTAGTCTTGATGCTCTTCAGATTGCTACTGTGAATTTGATGGGCTGAGTGGCCTGTTACCACACTGTAGGAATTCTACGACTCTAGGAAGGCTGTTGCAAGGACACAGTGTGCTCAGGACCAGGCACCTAGCTGACGGGTTGAACCAGGGCTGCATCTCAGTGCTGCTCACTTCCTCCATTACTGCTCACACTGGAGTATCCCTGGATTCTCACAATGTCCCTGCTTTGTGTTTGAGCTCTTTGTGCTGCTCCCCTCCTGCTCAGCCAGAGCGGCCAGGCTCACAGTCCTTTGGCTTTGTTCAGGGCCAATGCAAAGCCAGATGCTTATTGTGGTCATCAGCAGTCTTCAGTCAAGTGAGACAGACTTCAGTCAGGGGTCCAGACACAGTCAAACAAGAGCAATCTCCTACATGAGTTGGAGGAAGAGTGGGGTGGGTAAGAGTGAGTGACAGAGTTATTGCACGTAACAGTGAAAACTGTTATCATCCATTGCATTTAGAGCTTCTCTAAGCGATTACATTAATTTTCAATGCACCTGAAAGCTTTACGTTTTAGAAACAGAAACAGTTCCAAGCCAAGGACAAAAATAAAATTACTTTAAATGTACAGAAGGTCAAAGGTGCATCTGATTTGCAAGGAAACACATTCACATTCACAGCTGAAAATTATTTGCCTCAATTCCTAAAATCTCCACCAGTGCCTATCTGAAGATTAGTCACAGAAACTGCATAAGAGGCATTTATAACAATAATTTAAGTTGCAATTGTCCTGGCAGAGCCATAAATCTTATGAAAATAGACCTAAAAATTCCAAGTAAAGTACCCTTACTGAGTAGATGAAAGCCAATACAGATTAAGAAAGGCTACAACTTTTTAAATTTAAATTTTTATTAAAGTTTTCATGCAACATTCAGCGAATACAAAACATCTCTCCTATCGCATACTGAACATGGCTATCCAGGCAATCATCACCTTGCTGCAACATTGAATACCCACTGCTGTAAAAATATAAAAACAAGCACTCAAGGTTAAAACGGAAATTATCAACAGCAATTCAAAGCTTATTGGCAAATGGGACTGAATTAGCAGATCCTGAGAAGCACAGATGCTGGTGTAAATATCAATTAAAGCATGCTGTAAAAATGTAAGAACTTCCACTTACATTAAGAGGTCATATAGAATCTCATTGATGGATTGATCCTGTCTTTCATTATGTGTCTAAATCCCATCACATTGTAGAAATTGCCTGTACATTATGCAAAATAGTAGTTTCCTTTCTCTGCCAGAGCAATCAATTTGCCCAATCAATCAGGACTTGCAATGCCTTGCACAATTTTGGAAACTTCAATTAGAGCACCTAAACTCACCACTTTTCTGAAGAATAGTGACCCACCTCCATTAACTTTTCTGCATAACTTAAACTTCCCTGATGCATAGATTGATCTCAGTTATTCTACCATTTCAATGAGATCACCTCTAATCTCCAGAGAATATAGACCCAATAAACTCAGCCTCCATACTGAGGGTAACCCCCTCAGCCAAGGCATGAACCTTTGATGTATTGCCTCCAATGCAAGTGGTGATCCAAACCGGATACAATATCCTGATGTGATCTCTCCAGAATCCTGAACCAAACCACCGTATCCTTGTGCTCAGTTCCCTTTGCAGTGAGGGTCAGCATACTACAACCAGGTTCTGGTCAGGGTTCCCTAGTTTATCCTATTTCCAGGGAGGAGCAAATTACTGCAGATAGAGTCACAGAGTCATAGATATGTATAGCACAGAAACAGACCCTTTGGTCCACCCTGTCCATGCCGACCAGTTATCCCAACCCAATCTAGTCCCACCTGCCAGCACCCGGCCCGTATCCCTCCAAACCCGTCCTATTCACATACCCAACCAAGTGCCTCTTAAATGTTGCAATTGTACCAGCCTCCACCACTTCCTCTGGCAGCTCATTCCATACATGTACCACCCTCTGCGTGAAAAAGTTGCCCCTTAGGTCCCTTGTATATCTTTCCCCTCTCACCCTGAACCTATGCCCTCCAGTTCTGGACTCCTCCAACCCAGGGAAAATACATTGTCTATTTATCCTATTCATGTCCCTCATAATTTTGTAAACCTCTATAAGTTCACCCCTCAGCCTCCGACACTCCGGGGAAAATAGTCCCAGCCTGTTCAGCCTCTCCCTGTAGCTCAAATCCTCCAATCCTGGCAACATCCTTGTAAATCTTTTCTGAACCCTTTCAAATTTAATAAGTTTAAGGGCGGCACGGTGGCTCAGTGGTTAGCACTGCTGCCTCACAGCGCCAGGGACCCAGGTTCGATTCCAGCCTTGGGCAACTGTCTGTGTGAAGTTTGCACATTCTCCCTGTGTCTGTGTGGGTTTCCTCCAGGTGCTCCAGTTTCCTCCCACAGTCCAACGATGTGCAGGTCAGGTGAATTGGCCATTCTAAATTGCCCATTGTGTTAGGTGCAACATTCAGAGGGAAATGGGTCTGGGTGGGTTACTCTTCAGAGGGTTGGTGTGGACTGATTGGGCCGAAGAGTCTGTTTCCATACTGTAGGCAATCTAATCTAATCTAAACACCTTTCCGATAGGAAGGAGACCAGAACTGCACGCAATATTCCAACAGTGGCCGAACCAATGTCCTGTACAGCTGCTGAAACTTTATTGCTGGAACAGCACAGCAGGTCAGGCAGCATCTAGGGAACAGAAGATTCGACGTTTCGGGCACATGTCCTGTACAGCTGCAACATGACCTCCCAACTCCTGTACTCAATATTCTGACTCATAAAGGAAAGCATACCAAACACCTTCTTCACTATACTGCGACTCCACTTTCAAAGAGCTATGAACCTGCACTCCAAGGTCTCGTTGTTCAGCAACACTCCCTAGGATCTTATCATTAAGCGTATAAGTCCTGCTAAGATTTGCTTTCCCAAAATGCAGCACCTCACATTTATCTGAATTAAACTCCATGTTACTTCTCAGCCGATTGGCCCATCTGATCAAGATCCTGTTGTAATCTGAGGTAACCTTCTTCGCTGTCCACTACACCTCCAATTTTGGTGTCATCTGCAAACTTACTAAGGAAGGACTTTTACCCAAAATGTCGATTTTCCTGCTCCTTGGTTGCTGCCTCACCTGTTGTGCTTTTCTAGCACCACTCTGATCTAAACTCTGGTTTCCAGCATCTGCGGTCCTCACTTTTGCCTTGCATACTTACTAACTCTACCTCTTATGTTCACATCCAGATCATTTATATAAATAGCTCATTTCTGAAGGCTTCCCATTTTCCAGCTGTCCCTTTACCTGTGAACATCTGCCCCCAAGCAGCTTTTGAAAATTCTTGCCTAATACTGTCAAAATTGGCCTCTCTCCAATTTAGAACTTCAACTTTTAGATCTGGTCTATCCTTTTCCATCATTATTTTAAATCTAATAGAATTATGGTTGCTGACCCCAAAGTGCTCCCTCTCTGACACCTCAGTCACCTGCCCTGCTGGAAACTATTGAAAACAACAAATGATGGAGATTACAGTGGGTCAGACAGCATCATGGGAGAGAACAAGCTAACGTTTCGAGTCTAGATGAATCTTCACTGGAACTGAAATGAGGGTGGGCCATTGAGAGCATTCTGTCTGGATGTATCACTACCTGGAATGGAAACTGTACCATTCAAGGTCGGAGACGTTTACAGAGAGGAGTGAACTCAGTCCGGACAATCACAAAGGCCAACCTCCCATCTATAGAATCCATCTACCAGGCCCGCTGTCAAGGAAAGGCCTCCAGCATTCTCAAAGATCTATCCCACCCTGGAAATGTTTTTCTACAACCTCTACCATCAGGGAGAAGGTACAGAAGCCTGAACACACGCACCAGCTGGTTTTGAAACAGTTTCTTCTCTACTGTTGTTAGAATACTGAATGGACTCGCAAACTCTTAACAATCACCTGTACCTTGTTTTTGTTTTTGTTTACCTATTATTTACTTATCTATGCTATTTAACTCTGTAACAATCACCTGTACCTTGTTTTTGTTTTTGTTTACCTATTATTTACTTATCTATGCTATTTAACTTGTGATCTGCCTGTATTGTTTGCAAGACAACGATTTTCACTGGGCCTTGGTACACGTGACAATAAACTCAATTCATTTCAAATCATGAAGTGTGGGGTGGGGGGGGGGAAGCATTATGCAATAGTGTGAGAGTTGGTTGGAGTGCTAGGAAGAAAGAATATTGCAGATCAAGTGATCAGAATGTGAGAATGACAGAATAATGGTATGCCTGACTACCCAGGCTGGAAAGGACTGAGTCCCACTGGGGTGGGGAGAGGGGAGAGGGGACATGGCGACAGATAAAGCTAAAGGGAAGGAATCGGAGTTGATTCACAAGTCAAAGGTATTGAGCTCAATATTAAGTCCAGAAGTTTGTAAAGTGCCTAGCCTGAAGATGAGATGTTCTTCCTCCAGTTTATGCTGGGATTCACTGGAACAAGCTGAAAATGTGTTGCTGGAAAAGCGCAGCAGGTCAGGCAGCATCCAAGGAGCAGGAGAATCGACGTTTCGGGCATGAGCCCTTCTTCAGCCCTGAAGAAGGGCTCATGCCCGAAACGTCGATTCTCCTACACATTTTCAGCTCTGATCTCCAGCATCTGCAGTCCTCACTTTCTGCTATTCACTGGAACAATGCAGCATGCCGAGGACATACACATGAGCATATTCCAGATGGATACTCTGTTAATTTCCAGGTGAGCTGGGATAAACTGGCTTCCCTTCTTTAATCACCCATCCCCTCTGTTGGTTGCATATAGACTAAATTACAATGGATTCCCTCCTCTGTGAATACCTTTCTCCCTAACCCAAATGAACTTTGAACCAAAAGGAGCCAATTTAACCTGGCTTTCTCCAATTAACAAAGAGTGAGTCTTTTGATTACTAAAACACAGTAATTTATTTGTTTCAAAAATACACTTCATTCATAATTTATCTATAAATTAATACAGATATAAACCAGTCCAGGGCAAACTTTGCAGAAAATACAATAGAATGTTGACATTCCTTATTAGAGATTCAATCCAGTTGCAATTAAAAAAAAACTTTTATAATCATGAAATGAAACGACTTACATTCCCATTAAAGCTATCAGTGAATCTTGAATCGAGACTCATCATAGTTTGGCAGAATGACGGTGGTCTTCCATTTTGTCTTGGCAGTAGCTGCCTGATGCTTTCGTGTTTCCCTCAGCACGTAGTCCTGGACCTTGGAGTGTGCCATTCTGCAGCACTCGGCTGAGGTCAATTCTTTGCACTGAAAGACCAACAAATTTTGGGCAGATCGATGTACGTCTTTCATCAAGTTGATGGTTCTCTAAGCACAGTCAATATTTGTCTCGGTGTGTGTCCCGAGGTACTGTCCATAGAGCACAAACTCCTGTGTCACAGAGCTGCTTGGGACAAACGTTGACAAAAATCATTGTGCTCTAACGCTCAAAAGCAGATGGGCCGTGTGCATAAGAACATTCAGGCCTACTGCAGCAGCTTTGAAGCTGGCTTTTTAACCACTGCACTTGTATACTCCTGAAGGGTAAGATGGACATAGCTACAAGAGATGGCTTCCTGCCAATAATGGAGAGATATTCTGAAAATAACAAATGCTGGAAATCACAGCAGGTCAGGCAGTACCCATGGAGAGAGAGAGTAAGCTAACATTTCGAATCTAAATGACTCTTCGAGAGATGGTATCTCCCTTCTCCTAAATTCTTGCCCTGTTTGAAGTTTCCCTGAGAATTTACGTGCAACACTCCACTGGCTTTAAACAGGACTTTCCCAGACAGTCACTGAACATAAATGCTCGGGTTTTTCTTTTCTGAGCAGTCCTTCTTTTAAAAATGATACATTTTAGAATTAAAATTAAAAATAATCACCTCCGGATTCTAATCCATTTTCATGAAGAAGCCGTGCTCCAAAAGCCTGTACTTTGTAATAAACCTGGACTGTAATCTGGTGTCATGCCATTTTTAACTTTATCCGACACCTCCACATCATATTACTTCCCAGCTACTTTCTGTATCTGCAAGAGACCTCCCCTTGAATGAGCATACCCAAATCTCTCTGAACATTAACACTTGCAAGTGTATTATTGACAAACTTAGATTCAAGATTCTTTGAATCTTCATAAAATCATTAAGGTAGCATGCAAATAGCTATGATCCCAGCACTGACACTTTGCACTCGACTATCTCTGTCTATTAGCTTGAAAATACTCACTTATATATCCACTCTCTGCTTCCTAACAATTAACCAATCCTTTATCCACACTAATGCATTGCCCCTAACTCCATAAACCTAATATCACACCTATTAAGCTTAACTTATCAAGACCTTTTTGTAAATCCAGATTTATTACATCCACCTTAATAAGATTTGAAAGTCAGGTTGATGATAAATATGTAAGTTAGCTCACTGATTAGATTCCCTACAGTATAGAAACTGGCCATTTGGCCCAACAAGTCCACACCAACCCTCCTAAGGGCAATCCACCCAGACCCATTCTCCTACTCCATATCTACCTGTGACTAATACATCTAACACTAAGGGCAATTTACCATGGTCAACTCATCTGTACATCTTTGAATTGTAGAGGAAACCAGAGCACCCAGAGGAAAGCCACGCAGGCACGGGGAGAATGTGCAAACTCCACACAGACAGTCGCCTGAGGCTGGAATCAAATCCGGGTGCCTCACGTAGTGCTAACCACTGAGTCCCCCGTGCCACCCATAAGCTGAGCTGGGAGGTTTGTTTTTCTCACCATTCTAACCAGAACTTCATCAATAAACACATCAATTTAGGCCCCATCTACCTTCCCTTGATAAAAAGAACCAGAAATGACATAATCCACCTTAAGAAACCAAGACCTATAAATAGAGAGGTGGGTCATACGCCAACGCTTCACCGGAGACTCTCACTGATTATATTACCTAGTCATGGTGATGAAACGTCTGAAAACAAACCTTCCAGCTCAGCGAGCTAACTTACAGACTTATCCACCTTAATAGTTACACTTTCAAAAAAGAACTCCAAGGAATTTATCAATGGGATTTTTTTCAAAATCATACCACCTTGTTGTGATCATATTGCACTTGTTAGAACTTACTAAATAATAGATTCCAGCATTTCCCCAATAATGGACTTTGGGCTGACTGCCCTGTAATTCTCTATTTCCTTAGACGCAGTGTAACATTTGCTAACTGTCATTCTGATGTTGCCATAGCTACAGAATTTTTGAAAATCATAGCTAGTACATTCACGATCTCTGCTGCTATGTCTTTTGGAACCCTAAGGTGTAAGCCATCAGGTCCCAGGGATTTTCAAAATCTCTCCAATACATTTTCTCTGTTGATATTAATTTCCTTAATTTCTACAGCTCTATTAGCGTCTGGGTTGCCATCTGTTTCTGGAATGAAACTTGCTGTAAAGACAGACACAAAATATATGTTCAATGTCTCCGTTACTTCCTCACTTCCCGCAGTGATTTCTCCTGTCTCTGCTTCTCACAGAACAATATTTACTTTACCTATAGTTGTCATTTTTATATACCTATACAGGCACTGACCATCTGTTTATTGTATTTCTGGGAAGTTTATTCTCATATTGTACTTTTTCCCTAATTATCAACATTTGTTTATAAAACAATCCTGATCTTCAGATTTATTCCTGCTTTTTGCAATATTATAACCCTCTTCTATCAACGTAATACTCTTGTTAACATCCTGAATGAGGTCTTTCTAGTGGAGCTGTTGTTTTTTTTTGATGGATTTTACGTTTGTTGTGCAATTTGAATTGTTTTTTGAAATGTTTCTCACTGTTCATTTCCAGTCATATCTTTCTTTGTGGAGTAATTGGTTTTGTTCACGTTCAAAGGATATTGTTTGACTTTGGTTTATGTCACGTTCAGATTTAACATGGATTTCAAGGGTATTCTGAACACAATTTCCCAAGATTCCTTTGTGACAATATTACTAATTAACCCTGCTTCATTACACTGTACCAGATGTGAGGTAGCTTGATCTCTCGTTGGTTCCAAATCGCACCCAGAAACTGTCACAAAAACATTTGACAAACACATCTCCTATAGCATGCCTGCCAATCCATATTACGATTCAGGTCCCCCACAATTGTTATGCTGCTGCTGTTACTAGTTTCAATAATGTGTTTAATGCTCTGTCTAATGTTATAACAACTCTGCCTATAAGCCGCTCCGATCAGGGCTCGCTGACTCATGTCATTCCGAATGTCCACCCATAATGTTTCTGCTTCATGATCATCTGAGGCCAGATCTGATCTCACTCATTGATTTATGTCATCCCCAGTTGGGCTACACCTCTTCCTTTGCTATTCTACCCCTCTCTACAAGATATTGTGCATTCTTGAGTATTTATCGCCCACCTCTTAGTCAGAGAGATATACAGCATGGAAACAGACCCTTTAGTCCAACCTGTCCATGCCGACCAGTTATCCCAACCCAATCTAGTCCCACCTGCCAACACGCGGCCCATATCCCTCCAAACCCTTCCTATTCATATACACATCTAAATGCCTCTTAAAGGTTGCAATTGTACCAGCCTCCACCACTTCCTCTGGCAGCTCATTCCATACCCATACCACCCTCTGTGTAAAAGTTGCCCCGTAGGTCTCTTTTATGTCTTTCCTCTCTCACCGAATTGCTGAACTCTGAGGGGAGACTTGAATTTTTAATTCCCAAAGCATTGTTAACTTCTCCTTAAAAAAAATTGCTTTGACTTCGTGTCATTTTATCTTCGTTTATTTTCGGCTGTAAAAAAAACTTCGATTGCTTTAACTTCGTTTTTGGGTTCGTGTAATTTTATCTTTGTTTATTATAGGCTGTTAGAAAAAAAACTCTGACTGTTTATTTTCGTTTACTTTCTGCTGTTAAAATAATTCGGATTGCTTTGACTCCGTTTTTGGGTTCGTGTAATTTTATATTTGTTTATTATAGGCTGTTAGAAAAAAAACTCTGACTGTTTATTTTCGTTTACTTTCTGCTGTTAAAATAATTCGGATTGCTTTGAGTCCGTTTTTGGGTTCGTGTAATTTTATCTTTGTTTATTATAGGCTGTTAGAAAAAAAACTCTGACTGTTTTGACTTCATTATTCGTTGTTTAAATAAAATTCGAGATCGTTTGTTTCTTAATTCCCACTTTCTAAAAAGATTGGTTGCTTGTATTTTCAGCAGTTTTAGAAATTAGTTGCCCTCAACAGTTTTAAGACAGGAAATTATTAACATTTGTTGTTTGAGGTGACAGGGGGCAAGAGGCCCCTAATATTTGAAGTGATGGGGGAAGAGGCCCCTGGTATTTGAGATCACAGGGGGCAAGCGGCCCCTGAGATTTGAGGTGACGGGGGCAAGAGGCCCCTGATATTTCAGGTGACAGGGGAAGAGGCCCCTGGTGTTTGAGGTGACATGGGACAAGAGGCCCCTGATATTTGAAGTCACAGGGATCAAGACGCCCTAGTATTTGAGATCACGGGGGGCAAGATAGCCTTGGTATTTAAGGAGACAAGGGGAAAGAGGCCCCTGATATTTGAGGTGACAGGGGGCAAGAGGCCCCTGATAGTTGAGGTCACGGGGGGCAAGACGCCCCATGTATTTGTGGTGACAGGGAGCAAGAATTTCCTGGTGTTTGAGGTTACAGAAAAAAATTGCGATATTTATTTTTAAAATTAACTTAATTATTCATTGAATTAATTTTAAAACAAATGCATAATGGGGAATTATACAGACAGAACAGATGATTCATCATCAACGTTAGTAAAATTATGTGAAATATTTTCTGAAAAATCGGAGGTCTTTTGAAAACTGTCTGGCGGTCTAGACAAAACATTGGGAGATGAAGAATGGCCATTAGGAGGCCATAAAGCTGTTCAATCGGTTAAATCGACTCAATAATTGATCTGGCAATGTAACATGCAGGCGTGGACCGAAGAGTTAATTGGACTGTGGCGTCAGTTCTGTGATGAGAGGAACGAAGAATCAGTTTTGCGATCATGGTAAGATACTGCCACTAAATTGGGGGTTGAATTAATTGCAAACTCCGCTTCTGAAGATACAGAAGATGAAAAGCCCATATTAAAAATGATCCCTGTAAGGGAACTACCGAAACCACAAGATGCTGCACCCAACGCAACTGTCCGCGTTTATTGCCCATGGAAGCCCCATGAAATCATGTCTATTATTAGTAGACACCGTCACAAGGTGCCTCAAGAATTAGTTGATTTCTTAAATACTACAATTAAAGTTTATGATGGTAATGCAAAGGATCTTTGGTCTCTTTTACGACAATTTTTTGCCCGCTCTGAATAATCCCGTTTTATTGAAAACATTAATCATGACAACTTTACTGATTTTGCTAATACTGTAATTCAGGATCAACAAATACAAGATAATAGTCTAGCTGCTGCATCTGCTGTATTCGCAAAACCTATTGACCTTGTTCGTATTCTGGAGCTAACACCGAAAAATAAAATAATCATGACAACTTTACTGATTTTGCTAATACTGTAATTCAGGATCAACAAATACAAGATAATAGTCTAGCTGCTGCATCTGCTGTATTCGCAAAACCTATTGACCTTGTTCGTATTCTGGAGCTAACACCGAAAAATAAAAAGACTGCTGAGGATTTTTTTTGGAACGTTTTAGAGACTGCTATGAATCTTATTCTGGAGATCAAGACCGAAATCTTAATGCTGTTAATACTAAGTAATACTCTAAGTTATTAAACCGTTTGACGTCCTCTGTAACCACAGCAGTAAAAACAAATAACTTGGAATGGGTTGAAGCCACGCCTAGTCAACTCCAGCATCTATCAGAGTTCCAGGGAAACATCAATGTGAAGAAAAACCTCAACTTTGTGTGAAATAGGAATTTATTGTTAGAGAAGGATCTTCCAAGCAAACATCTCGGCGTAATAATAAAGGTTCTGTAACTAACTGAAACAATGATCATGGACTTAATCAGAGCGCTCGTTACCCTCCATCCAGAAATATGTCTATTGGCTTTTTTAACTGTAATAGCCAATATCATTGTGTCCGTGACTGTCCGATCCAAGTCTGCTCTATCTGTGGCAGTACTTACTATTAGGGTACTGCTTGCCCTAAAAAGGTATCAAAAGAGGAACAAAGAAGACAATTCACTAATTTTTCTCAGAATAATTCTTTTCCTCAATGACTACATACTTTTCCTTTATGTGTCCTGTCTTTTAAGCAGGAACCTACAGTTCTACTCAAAATGAACAACAAACGGTATCCTTTTTTTAAATTGAAACATGAGCTTCAACGTATTCTGCAAGATCTGACATGGACTTGCCAATTTCTAAAACGAGAGAGCAGAGACTATCTACTTTCTGAACAAGTTCCTGTTTATTTTCAAGGTTTTTCCCTATCTCATCGTTTTGTATTTACAAACAAAATATCATGCAACTTGATGAGACGAGATTTGCTGTACGTCTTTCAAGTAAAACTTGAATGTTCCCCCGATGGTGTCCAGCATGATTCTGATTCATACAAACGTCAATTGAATGTATCCACTAAACAACAGTGGTAGTCACTTGATATTGGTCCCCAAATTCCGAAGACCACATACTTTTGCTTATGACCGAACTGCCAGGATAATATTCTTGAAAATTTGTTTGCAGATTTAATTGGAACCAAACCACCCTATTATTCTTACAGATAGCTGAGATCTCCTTACAAGTTTGTTTCTCAATTTCCCTCTGACTATTGGGGGGTCTATAATACAATCCCAACAAGGTGATCATCCCTTTCTTATTTCTCAGTTCCACCCAAATAACCTCCCTGGATGTATTTCCGGGAATATCCTCCCTCAGCACAGCTGCAATGCTATCCTTTATCAAAAATGCCACTCGCTCTCCTCTCTTGCCTCCCTTTCTATCCTTCCTGTAGCATTTGTATCCTGGAACATTAAGCTGCCAGTCCTGCCCATCCCTGAGCCATGTTTCTGTACTTGCTATGGTATCCCAGTCCCATGTTCCTAAGCATGCCCTGATTTCATCTGCCTTCCCTGTTAGGCCCCTTGCATTGAAATAAATACAGTTTAATTTATTAGTCCTACCTTGCCTGCCCTGACTGTTTGACTCACTTCTGTTCTCAACTATACCAGTCTCAGACTATCGATGATACAAATATCTCAGCAGTGCTAACCACTGAGCCACAGTACTGTCCAATATGTAGAGAATAGTGTTACTTCCTCTAAGCAGAAGGTTAGGTTCAAATCTCACTCTAGGATCTGATGGCCACAGAAAGAGCAGTCGTCCCACAGTGAGACAGGTTTTGTATGCAAATCTGCAAATCTAGCAGCCGATAATTGGCGATAAGAGCTGGTCAGTCAGGGTTTTAGCCCCTCAAACTATAATCTCTGGCTTCAGGTTAGCAAGCTTTCAATGTTGGAATTCTTTAAAATTCAGTGTTTTACATCACACCAGACTGCCCATTCGGAGCAAGGAAAACAGACATGACGTTAAATGAAACGATGGTTTTACTGTGAGTTTTAAAACCAAACGCGAAGCTTTCATTATCCATATGTACAATATAAATTAAGTGCTAAACTTCAGAATTGCCAGGACAGAATGGAAAATAAATGGCTCCCTCATGTCAAGTAAACAAAGCTGACTGCATGGTAAGTCATTCATAAATGCACAGGATTCATTTTCAGTAAGTGAGTTCAGTTAGCCTAACAGATATAGATACTGTAGATCATGCTTATTTTATTTACAAAGGAAGAAAGGCTCTGAATTGCATTCCCATACTTTAGCGAGATAGTTTTTGTAAGCTTTTCCTCTGAATAAAGTCTTTCTTGATTTTGTGCAAAGCAAGTTAACATACTAATGAGTGAACAGTTTTCTATCAGTTCCAGGCTTCAGACAAAATGTAAATGTTCATATTCTGAAAGGTATGGTCATGAAATATTAGGATGGCGCAACGTCTCAGTGATTAGCACTGCTGCCTCATAGCACCAGGGACCCAGATCCGATTCTAAGTGACTGGGAGTTTGCATGTTCTCCCCATGTCTGTACAGGTGCTCCAGTTTCCTCCCACAGTCCAAAGATGCACAGCTTAGGTGGATTGGTCATGCTAAATTTTCCATAGAGCCCAGGGATGTGCAGGCTAGGTGAGTTATCCATAGGAAATGTAGGAGTAGGATGGGTTTGGATGGGATTCTTGTCCAAAGGTTGGTGTGGACTCAATGGGCCAAATGGCCTTCTTCCACACTAGGGATTCTATGTGAAAAGTTGTGTTGGCAACTTTATTTCAATTCAGAAATTGTTAAAGAAAATAAGTCCTGTGATTAGTATTATTTGTGTATAAGTTGACTGGCAATATGTGTTGTGGCAAAGCTATCATTAATCCATCATTAAAGAAATTCCTGATGAAGGTCTTATGTCTGAAACGTCGATTCTCCTGCTCTTCGGATGCAGCCTGACCTGCTGCGCTTTTCCAGCAACACATTCTCAACCCTGATCTCCAGGATCTGCAGTCCTCACTTTCTCCTATATCTTGAGAATTTCACATTACAAGTTGTCAGCTGATCCGAGTGATTCCATCATTAACAAGGTAAAAAAAAGCAACTAACTGTTAACGTCTCCATCATTTTCAGAAAGTTGCTGTGTTTACCACTTGATTACACATTAAACTCACCACAGAAAGGTAAGTCTAATAAGTATGGGTATACTCATCATTAATGTGACCATTCTTAATTATTGAAAATCAACCTCTCTAATTTAGAAGATACAACATTAAACTGTGAATTTCTGTCCCTGCAGATTATGAATTGTCACTAGAATTATTTTCTAACCTTGTCTTCTCTATTTCTCTTAATCCAATCTTTCTTTCAAATGCTTTATTTCTCTTTTCATATCTGATTTGAAAATTATTTCCATCAGCTGGGGTGGCTCAGTGGTGAGCACTGCTGCCTCACAGCACTAGGAGACCCAGGTTCGATTCCAGCCTCCGGCAACTGTCTGTGTGGAGTTTGCACATTCTCCCCATGTCTGTGTGGGTTTCCTCCGGGGGCTCTGGTTTCCTCCCACAGTCCAAAGATATGTAGGTTAGGGTGAATTGGCCATGCTACATTGCCCATAGTGTTAGGTGCATTACTCAGCAGGAAATGGGTGTGGGTGGGTTACTCTTCAGAGGGTTGGTGTGGACTTGTTGGGCCAAACAGCCTGTTTCCACACTGTAGGGAATCTAATCTACAATCCTCCTTTTTCATCTTTTCTCACTCCTTTAACCTCATTGGTAATTGGAAAAACTTGTTCACCACAGTCTGAGATGCCCTCCTGCTCTCTCTAATGATACCATCACCGTCATTCTCTATAAGCAATGCTTTGAAAAATAATTTTAAAAGTCAAATGGTCACAATAAGTCGAGCTAACAGACATGTCACAATATGACCCACTTGAGCAGAATTTGGACCATTGTGTTTCATTGCTCACACAGTATTACGCTACACATGTAAAGAGAAGAGTATGTACAGAGGAACCTCGATTATTTGAACGAGATGGGCGGGCACTATTCCATTTGGAAAATTGATTATTCGGTTAATTGATTCAACGCCTCTCCCCTGGGGCTCAGAATTTTCTGAAGTTTCCTTTATCCTCGCTCTGCCTGTTTTGCTCCCGTGCTCTGTCTCAGGGTTTGTTTCTGAGCAGGGACACACTTGTGTGTAAGGGACCTGCAGCATTGCTGAAGCCACCCCCACCACACCTCATCAGTTCAATGGGATTGGCACAGTGAGCAGTTGCTGTTGTCCCTGACTGCCCCCACCCCACCCCCGTCCACTCCCATCCAGCTCCCCGTCTCCCGGGCAGGACACCAACTGTAAGACTGCTGCTGCCTTTAGGGGTCAGTCTCAAAATGGCGCACACACACACACACACACACACACACACAACTTTTGACAAGTTCCACCTTTGCCCTGTACAGGAAAATTTTGGAGAGATTACCTGGGGAAGGGGGTTTAGGGTACACCCCTGTGTAGAACTCCAGGGAAAGTGTGGGGAGAGAGAGGGAGGGTGGGAAATAAGTCATTTGGAGACGGTGCCTTGGCTCCCATCGATGTCCAGGATTGTTCTCGGCAGCATTTCAGTAAGCCGAATTCATTTTTAATCATTGTAAACAAAAGACTCAATCAGTGTTGAAACACCTCTTTGATGTAATGTTTCTATCACGACCTTAAGATCTTCTTCAGATAATCTGAAATTCAGATAATTGATATTCAGATAATCGAAGTTCCTCTGTATTTTGCATTCCTTGACATGTTTTGTTGAGTCTTGATTCATCACTTTTTTTTAATCATAGAAGACCATTCCTTGAGTAAAGTTATGAGACAAATATGTAATAGGCTGGATGATGTACCAAGAGAATGCACCCCACACCCCATTGTAAACACAAACTAAGAATTTGTCTCCACTTGAACAGCTCGCCCTTCTTTCAGCCAATGAACTGTCAATTGTTATGAGACAGGATTCCGGTCTCGCTCCAGGGATAAGTCCTGCCTTTTAGAGTTGCTGGAGGCCCGTGGACCTACAGCACCACCAGCAGAGCACCAATGACACTAAGGAGGCTCACATCAATGGATAGGACCTTCAGTATTACACCAGCATTGGAGTAAACATGCCCCATTGAGGTAGATAGGAGTCGCACATGGGGGCAGACTGGTGGTGGTTAGGGGGATGGGGTGATGATGGATGTGTGATGGGAATACTACAGGGGAGACTCCACTTGTCACCAGGATCCCAGAAAGGAGGTACTGCCTCTTTCATTGCTTGGTAACCCATAAGGATGAACCCACTGAGTTGCACGTTGAGCACTGATTTTCATGCCACCCATTAAATGTAAGAGACAGCAATTTTAGGTTCATTAGTTGGCATTAATCACTCTCTTGTGGCCTTCAAATGGACTGTTGACTGGAAATTCAACTGATGCCATGAACACTGGAAACTCATTGCTGATGACACAGCGAGCTATTTTATAAGACTACCTGCCAGTTCCCCCAACCACAGGTGCTGGCTTTCAGTTTTAAACTACATTCAACCAACCCATTTAAACATCTTATGGCACACCTTCCAAGCAGTGGAATGAGAAACCAAACCTACTGGCTCAGAGTCAAAGACACTACCATGATCATACAACTTTCTGAGCTAGAGTTAGATGTGTTACTGTTGGATGACAAACTCACTCAAGAGCAGCTCTTCTCACAAGATGATTGCTCCGAAAACCAGTTCAACTGTGTGCCCTGACTCCTTCATGTTTAGACTGCCATCTGTATCCTACATAATTGGATTGTGGGGTATTGTCCTACAATTGGTCAGTGTCCTATATCAATCATGATTGGGCAATGCCAAACATCATCTATGATTGGATGTCACTCTATCACAGAACTAGCTGTAGCAGCTTGGTTACTCAATTGGCTGGAGGGTGGTCTCTGACCCAGATGGCACCAGTTGGGTGGGTTCAATTCAACTTCAACCATGAAGATTTCAACTTCTCCCCTCACCTGAAGTTAAACCACCACCAGTTCTCTCTCTCTCTAATAAGAAAGCAACCCTTTACCTTTTTTGTTGCTAACCATAATTGGAGTGTCCAATGTCCTTTACATTGTTTTGCCTGTCATTGCACCATGGCCTGTATTTCAAATTAGTTTGTAAAATTTATAGGACGAGTCTATGCAGCTGTAGCAAATAGTTAATACAATTAAAATTATCATGATGCTTAAAATGTGAAATCAATATGGATAGTGCATAGCTAATCATCAGTATCTGAAAGAAAAAGTTAAGTTAACATTTACTTCAGGCTTTTTGTTCAACCTCTCTGTTTTCAGTTTTTATAAAAGGAAGCTTGGCTGTACACTGTTCCATAATATAGAAATGAAAATACTGTGTCCATTGAATAGCAGATTTACAGAGCTGTCTATGAAACCATTAGGGAAATTACAATACAGATGGCACCTCTGTTGGATGATGACTTCCATTAACCATTTCATTGGCCATGTCTCATCATGCAGAAGTTCCCAGTATGGCACTAAATTCTCATTAGAATGAAGTTATCGCTGAATGTTGCTTTTGTCTCTTAATTACTACACCTTCATTTTTGCTGGAATTGCAATTGAATTGTATTTAGTTCTTTCACAAAGTAGGGCACAGTTAGAGCACAAAATACCAAATGGGGAAAATGTTAATCACGATTCAAATTTTTGTTTGCATGTAAATGAAATACAGACTGCACTCAAAAAAAGTTAAATCATAATCTGACTTTAGTTCCAGTGAAATAAATTAATTATTTCAAACAAGGGTTTTCATTCTGTTGATGCAAGCCTCAATTTGCATCTAAGAAACATTTCTTGTTTCTGACTCTCAACTAGCTATGCATCTGATAGGCAAGAATAGAATCATAAATATTATACAAGATACTGTTACATGAGTCCAGGTCAAAGCCTGCAGTTGATATTAATGACAATGTAATATATAAATAAAAATACTGCTGTAGAAGTTCATATTACCTGATTTACATAAGCAATGTTTCATGTCTATTATGAATATTGATGTATCTTGAGATATGATGTAATTTGAAAAACACAGGGAAGCAGTGACAGCAACAAGAACTGAAATAGCCAAAACACTCCCTATTATTTGTCCAAGGGTTGGCACTTCTTTTTAAAATTATCTCCAAAATAAATGTCACAAAGGAACCCCCTATCTGCAGTAATTCTCTCAAGGTTGAGTTCCATCAATTGGGGAAATCTGTGCGGCATATCCAGAGTGAACAATTTTCACTCGTGATTCATCACCAGGACGTGTTATGCTCTCTTGCACAAGTGAGAAATCAATGATATCCAGGAAAACTCCTCTTTGGGAAGCTGGAAGAAAAAAAAGTCATAAATAATACACTATCTGTTCAGCAGGCAGCTTGTTTCCTGACAGCTTTGATTCGCAACAGTTTTTTTAGCTCGCCAGAAGAGTTTTTTAGTCCCTCTGAGATAAGGTTCAACCATAAACTACATTTGAAATAAAGAGGTTGGCAGGAGCTGGTTTAAGTTTTTATACTGAAAAGTTACAGCACCACTAATGGTCACCTTCACTGAGGCTTGGCCTGGAAAACCCATTAATTTCAGTGCAACAGGAGAATGACAACCTACAGAATGAACCATTATTGATAGACCTGAACAAATACATGAATGCCGACACATGAATATAAATTGTCTGTATACTAAAGTTCAGAGCACTGTTTATCACCGATAATGTTACTTCAGTAAATGAATATTGGAGGCAGAGCAAAAACCTAAAAATATAAAAGTCCAGCTGCAATCTTAATTAACACAGTTGTCAGCTATTTATTCATCATTTATTTTATCGCTATTTTGTTTGATTCAGTCAAATAAACTGGTTAAGTGTATGGAAGAGAAGAATAATTTCATTGTATATGGTGCGATGATCAGAGAGAAAATGATCTCATAATATATAACTTTCATCATTTGACTTCATTATCTCAGAATTTAATGCACTAAAATTTATTTTGAAAAAGAGGTTACTGATCTATAATACCTGATGTGAGCACCTGACAAGACCAGGCAACCTACATGAAATATACAAAACCCATATCTTTGAAGTTACCATTTTGATCATTGTACTGAAACTCAATGAGGCATTGAAAAATTCACATGTTTCGTTTTGTTCACATTTGTATGATAAGTTCACATGTTGGGAGATGAAACATCATTTGTAGAATATTCAGTTTGAAAATGTCAATGGATCTAGACTTGGAATATATAAACAAATCATATTTTGGTAGCTTGCTATGAGCAGCAAAGTGACAGAAATTAACTTAGTCTAGAACATAGAATATAGAACAGTACAGCACAGTACAGGCCCTTCAGCCCTCGATGTTGTGCTGACCTTTTATCCTATTCTAAGATCAACTAACCTACATACCCTTCATTTTACTGTCATCCATATGCCTATCCAAGAGTCGCTTAAATGTCCCTAATGTATTTGACTCTACTTCCACTGCTGGCAGTGCAATCCACACACCCACTGTGTCAAGAACCTACCTCTGTCATCTCCCCTATATCTTCCTCCAATCACCTTGTAATAGCCATTTCTGCCCTGGGAAAAAGTCTCTGACTATTCACTCTATCTATGTCTCTCATCATCTTGTACACATCGATCAAATCGCCCCTCATCCTTCTTCACTCCAATGAGAAAAGCCCTAGCTCCCTCAACCTTTCTTCATAAGACATGCCCCCCCAGTCCAGGCAAAATCGTGGTAAATCTCCTCTGAACCATCTCTAAAGTTTCCACATCCTCTCTATAATGAGGTGACCAGAACTGAACACAATATTCCAAATGTGGTCTAACCAAGGCTCTATAGAGCTGCAGCATAACTTCACGGCTCTTAAATTCAATCCCCTGCTAATGAAAGCCAACACACGATATGCCTTCTTAACAACCCTGTCAACTTGGGTGGCAACTTTGAGGGATCTATGGACATGGACCCCAAGATCCCTCTGATCCTCCACACTGTTAAGAATCCTGCCTTTAACCCTGTATTCTGTATTCAAATTCAACTTTCCAAAATGAATCACTTCACACTTTTCCAGGTTGAACTCCATCTGCCACTTCTCAGCCCAGTTCTACATTCTGTCAATGTCCCACTGCAACCTACAACAGCCCTCCACACTATCCACTACTCCACCAACCTTTATGTCATCAGCAAACTTACTAACTCAACCTTTCACTTCCTCATCCAAGTCATATATAAAAATCACAAAGAACAGAGGACCCAGAAAAGTGCACTGCGGAACGCCACTGGTCACTGAGCTCCAGGCTGAATGCTTTCCATCTACCACCACCCTCTGTCTTCTATGGCCCAGCCAATTCTCTATCAGGACAGCAAAGTTTCCCTGTATCCAATGCTTCACTATTTTCTGAATTAGCCGACTATGGGGAACTTTATCAAACACCTTGCTAAAGTCCATGTACACCACATCCACTGCTCTACCTTCACCAACATGTTTGGTCACATTCTCAAATAATTCAATAAGGTTTGTGAGACATGATCTGCTCCTCACAAAGCTATGCCGACTATCTCTAATCAAGCTATAGCTTTCCAAGCAATCATAAGTCCTGTCTCTCAGAATCCTCCTCAATAATTTGTCCACCACAGATATAAGACTGATTGGTCTATAATTCCCAAGATTGTCCCTATTCCCTTTCTTGAAGAGAATAACATTTTCCACCCTCCGGTTATCTGGCATTACTCCAGTGGGCAGTGAGGACACAAAGAACATCACCAAAGGCACAGCACTCTCTTCCCTTGCTTCCTGTAGTAACCTAACTCTATGTTTTTCAAAGTTTTCAGCATATCCCCTTCTTAACTATCAACCTGTTTGAGCGTATCAGTCTATTTCACACTATCCTCACAAATATCAAGGTCCCTCTCAGTAGTGAATACTGAAGCAAAGTATTCATTAAGGACCTCCCCTATGTCTCTGACTTCAGGCACAAGTTTCCTCCACTATCCCCGATTGGCCCTACCCTCACTCTGGTCATCCTCTTGTTCCTCACATGAGTGTAGAATTCATTAGGGTTTTCCTTAGTCAGATAGCAGCAAGGATACTGAAAGCTCTTCTCTTCCCCTCTCTCACATTCACAGAAATTAACATCAGTGCGAAACCACCAATCAAAGCAAATCAAGATAATCTGAGTCATTCTTGAGGGAATTGGGCCTTGCGAAACAATTGGGATTCAGGTTTCACTTCTGCAATTCGGGAATACTAAAACTTTAAATGTTAATTACCTTTACCTTCCTGTATGAAGAGACACTTTCCCCTTTTTTTCTCAGCTCAGTACCCATGGTCGCATCTGTTTCTGGTGACAATTTTCACTATTTTTTCAGGGTTGTAGATATTAAGGTCCTCTGTCTTTTCGTTCATGAAAGCTGAGGAATAACTCTTTAACTTTAGTTCAGTTAGCTAAGTTTTAGTTGAAGTGTGGTAGCTGTAAGCAAAAAATTAAGATATGTGTTGTGTTATGACATGGCAGTGAACCCTTCTGTTAATTAAACCAAACATCCAGAAAAGCTCACCTTGCCTCGTAATCTGTTAAAATATGAGTGACAGAGAACTCCCAAATCCCACTATTTAACAAAAATAATCAATTTATTCTTTTACTCTAAAAATGAACATTAAACAACTATTCACAATTCTAAGCCCCCTTTCACTTAATTGCTTATGACCTGCTTCCAACTCTATAACAATATACTGTTCCAATAAAACACTTACAAAAATTACATCAACTTAATTTCAAAACCATACAGCGGCTGTCATCATGGGTGTCTGTCTTCCTGCTGAAGTCTCCCTGGGTCATCTTCTTTCTTTTTACTGTGAAGATGTTTCATTAGAAAAGGTACCTTTGATTGTGTTTCAATGGCAGTTACTCTCATGGCAGTTGCTCCGTCTGACTTTCAAAATGTGTGCCTTTTTTATATCCCCAACATCAGATCATCTTGTTGGTTTGATGTTGGCACAAACAATAAATTCAAACTTGATTAGGTTTTAGTTTCCTGGGGCATAATTTAAACTGATTGGGTAAATTCAAATTGTTGTCAAAACAGCAACCAACTCAGGTATCTATTTCATAGCCAAATGTTTCAATTTTCCAATATACTCTGAGACTGCTAGTTAGATATATGACAGGTGCTTGTCAACTCTCAGTGCAAAACACTCAGTCACTCTCTCTTCAACTTCATTACAGTTGTGAAAAACAAAGAGGAGCCAATAAGTGGGGAGCCAATTACATGGCCATAATAATAGCACTATTACTGGAATAAAATGTTCCAATACTCGCCACAGCGAGGACAGCTCTCAGCAGAGTACAAATTTCACAACAAAATAAACAACAAAATGCAGATGCTGGAAATCTGAAACAAAAACAGAAATTGCTGGACAAACACAGCAGGTCTGGCGGCATCAGTGGAGAGAGAAATAGAGTTAACATTTTGGGTCAAGTGACCTTTCTTCAGGACATACTGTCATTTGATGATGAAATGTATAAAATCATAGAATTCCTACTGTGCAGAAGCAGGTCATTTGGCCCATCAAGTCCACGAGGAGAAAGTGAGGGCTGCAGATTAGATTAGATTACTTTACAGTGTGGAAACAGGCCCTTCGGCCCAACAAGTCCACACCGACCCGCCGAAGCGCAACCCACCCATACCCCTACATTTACCCCTTACCTAACACTACGGACAATTTAGCATGGCCAATTCACCTAACCTGCACATCTTTGGACTGTGGGAGGAAACCGGAGCACCCAGAGGAAACCCACGCAGACACGGGGAGAATGTGCAAACTCCACACAGTCAGCTGGAGATCAGAGCTGAAAATGTGTTGCTGGAAAAGCACAGCAGGTCAGGCAGCATCCAAGGAACAGGAGAATCGACATTTCGGGCATAAGCCCTTCTTCAGGACCACGTCAAGTCCACACCAACCCTCCAAAGAGCATCCTATCCAAACCCACTCCATCCCTGTAATCCTACATTTCCCATGGCTAACCCACCTAGCCTGCACATCTCTAGACACTACGGGCAATTTAGCACGGCCAATTCACCTAACCTGCACAGCTTTGGACTGTGGGAGGAAACCAGAGCCCCCAGAGAGAACTCACACAGACATGGGAAGAATGCGCATACTCCATGTGGAATCGAACCCAGGCCCCTAGCACTGTGAGACAGCAGTGCTAACCACTGAGCCATCTTGTAACATCTGAAATGGTGCAGGGTTTTTGGAAGTGCACATTGAGTTGATTTGACATTGAAATTAAAATAAACTGTATTTATTCAGCCACATGTTTGCACTTGGTATGTTTGTGCAGCACCAAGACCTTGATAATGAGAAAGTAAATATGTTGACATTAGATTTTCTTTCATTCTAAATGTCCAGGTAATACTTCCTGCTTTTATATTCTTGAAAAAGAGTTTAATGTTGATGGCTGAGGAATATTACCTAAATGTCACCAGATAAATAAATGCAATTCATGAAAGTCTGCTTGTGTTGCCTGGATTAATGTCCAAGTCAATGCAGGGTAAATACTGAAAGGATGTTTCCCCTCATGGGAGGGTCTAGGACCAGAGGCCATCGTCTCAGAATAGAGGACACCAATTTAAGACTGAGATGAGGAGCAATTTCTTCTGTCAGAGGGTTGAGCATCTTTGGAACTCATTGCCACAGAGAGGGTGGGCACAGTCCTTGTGTATATTTAAGGGTGAGAGATAGATTCTTGATCAGCCAGGGAATAAATGTTTATGAAGAAAGGGCAGCAAAGTGGATGTGAGGAATGTCAGATCAGTCATGATCATATTGTACCATGGAACAGGCTCAAGAGGCCAAATGGCCTACTCTTGTTCCTATTTCAATAGTTTTGTGGGTTTAACAGATAACAGAAACATTGGCAGGTTTAGATTGGATTTTTAAAATCATGCACCAATCTTAGTTCTGGCACCTTTCCATCTAAGAAAGATGATGAATATGCAGCAAATAAATTACTTCAGATGGAGGATTTTCATTTGTTGCACCTTTGATGGTGCTGCAGAGACCAACCATTCAGAGACTTGTTCCTTCTACATGTGCTTCGTGTGAAGGAACTAAGTGACATTGTGTGAGATGCTGCTTTCTGCTGCAGCCTCTAGTCATTGTGGATGTGCACGTCAGTTCACAAGAGATATCATCATTTTCTTGTCATCAGCTGGTGTCTCCCAGATGGGATAATTGATGTCTAGGGCCTTCATGTCAAGCAGAGCTCTCAGCATTCTGCAGGTTGGCTGGCTCCGGTTACCTTCCCATATAGAAAGTCCTTGGACTTACAATCATTTTCCATTCTGCCAATGTGACCAAATCAACAAAATCACCTCTGTTCAGTGAGTGTTAGCAATCTTGGAAGTTCTGCTTTTTAGAGTACAATCACATTTTTGATTTTGTCCTACCAAGCTATCTCCTCAATTTGCAGCAGATAATGAAAAGGGTAATAGCTGGCTTTCTAATCTTGATATCTGTATTTTAAGAGGCCCTTGTACACCATCTGCATGGTGTTAGGAGTCTGCAAGACATTATTTCATGCTAATTTCATAAATCAAAGGTAGCAAATGTTTTCCCTAAGTGAGATTAAACTCTGCATTGAGGGACAAGTTCTCTGTCGAGAATTTGCTAACCATATTCAGCAGGATGTTATTTTGTGTCATTCCTAGTGGAGATGCAATACCTTGTCCCATGATGGTTTCCTTGATGCTTATGATCAAGGAGGAGAAAGTGAGGTCTGCAGATGCTGGAGATCAGAGCTGAAAATGTGTTGCTGGAAAAGCGCAGCAGGTCAGGCAGCATCCAAGGAACTGGAGAATCGACGTT
>NC_057715.1:2880320-2882725 GCF_004010195.1 Chiloscyllium plagiosum | reverse complement strand
GACAGCTTTTTCATGCACATGGTGATACGTGTATGAAATGAACTGAGATAGAAAGTAACATAGACTAATACAATTACAACATTTAAAAGGTATCTGGTTGGGTATATCAATAACAAGTGTTTTGAGGTACTTCGGCCAAATGCTGGTAAATGGGATGGATGCATTTAGATCTTCTGGTCAGCATAGATGAGTTGAACCGAAGGCTCTGCTTCCATGCTATCCATCTCTATGACTTGAAAAGAGTGCATGTTAAAGAAAAGGTGGTGCTGGAGGTTTTAAAACACAAAGGTATGGACAGCCCCAGGACCTCATTACGTGTATCATAGGGCATTGTGGGATGTTAGGCAAGAAATTGTGGAGCACCAAGCAAAGATATTTGTACAATTGACAGCCATGTGTGATGTGCTGCAAGACTGGAGGGTGGAATCGTGGACTGTAAAGGAGGTTTGCTAAAATGGATTACAAAGGGATCTTGATAATATGAGTAAATTGGCTGAAAGGTTGTGGATGGAATTCAATCTGAATAAATGCGAGATAGTGCACTTGGCAAAACAAACAAGGGTAAAGCTTATACAATTAATGTTTGGGCCTCGCTTAGTGTTTTAGAGCAGAGGGCTCTCTCGGTTCAGTTACATAATTCTTGAAGTTTGCATCACAGAATGGATAAGACAGTGCTTGGCATCCTTGACTATTGCTCAGTCCATTGAGTGTAGGATTTTGGACATCATGTTGAGATTGTATAGACATTGGTGAAGCCTCTTCTGCAATACTCTGTCCAGTTCTGGTCACCCAGTTATTGTGAGGATATTATTAAGCTGCAGGGGGTTCAGAAGAGATTTACCAGAATGTGGCTGGATATGGAAGTCTTGAGTTCTGAAAAGAAAGGCTATCCAGCCAGTCTTTTTTTCACTGGAGCCTGGCGGATGAGAGATGGCCTGATGGAAGTTTATGAAAAAGATGAGGGATATAGATAGAGTTAATGGCAGTTGCCTTTCCCTCAGGTTGGGGAAGTCTCAAGTGGAAGGGCCACATTTTAAGGTGAGAAGAGGGATATGTTCAAAAAAAGACATGGGGGCTGATTGTTGCACAGAGGGTGGTTTGGGAGTGGAATGAACTTCCTGAGGAAGGAGGGAATGTCGGTATAAATGCAGTGTTTAAAACACATTTGATTAACTACAGGAATAGGGAGGGGTTAGAGGGATATGGGCCAGCAACAGGTAGCTGGGATGTGTTTAGTTTTAGATTATGTTTGGTACCAACTGAAGGGTCAGTTTCCATGCTGCATGGCTCTATGACAAGAATATAGTTTTAGTCCATTATTTAAGAAAGGCTGCAATGGAAAGCCAGGGAACTAAAGACCAATTAGCCCAACGTCAGTGGTGGTAAGTTGTGGAAGTGATTCTGCCAGACAGGAGTCACGTTCATTTGGAAAAGCAAAGATTGATGAAAGACAGTCAGCAGGGCATTGTGCATACAAAGTCAGGGCTCACTAACTTGATTGCTTTCGTTGAAGTTGTGACCATACATTGTCTACACCAACGTCAGAAGGGCCTTTGACATGGTTGAGCATGATATACTGGTTAGTAAGGTTAGATCACATGGGATCAGGGAGAGCTCTCAACTGGATTCAAATTGGCTTGACAGTAGGAGACAGAGGGAGGTGGGAGAGGATTGTTGTTCAGACTGGAAGCCTGTGACCAGCGGTATGCCATAAGGATCAGGGCTGGGTCCACTGATGTGAATCATCTTCATACACGATTTGGTGAGAATATAGGAGGCATTGTTTGTAATTTTATGGATGATCAAATTAATGTTGTAGTGGGTAGTGAAAAAGGTTATCAAAGGGGGTCTCGACCAATTGGGGCCGTGGACCAAGGAATGAAAGATGGAGTTGAATTCAGATGTAGGATTTTGTAAAGAGAAACCAGGGAGGACTAACACAGTTAATGGCAGGGCTATGGGCAGTGTTGTCGAACAGAGAGAGACTAAGAGCTACAGTTACATTGTTCCTTGGAAATGGCAATCACAGGTGGACAGCTTGGAGAAAGCAGCATTTGGTACACTTGCCCTCATTGGCCAGCACTTTGATATATGAGTAGGAGATATTTGTAACGTAGTCCTAAATATTTCCCATGGGCAGAGGAGGCTATGTGGTGAACTTATCAAGGTTTACACAATCTTGCGGGCACTGAGTAAGGTGAATAGCCAAGGGTAGGTGAGTCTAAAACTAGAGGGTATAAATGGGAGTTGTGAGAGCAAGGATTTAAAGAGGGAGCTGAGTGGCAACATTATCCACAGAGTGTGGTGCATAGACGGAACGAACTGCCAGGGGCACATGGAAAATCAAGAACAATTGCAACATGGAAAAGACATTTGGGCAGGTTCATGGACAGGAAAAGGTTTGA
>NC_057715.1:2878720-2880235 GCF_004010195.1 Chiloscyllium plagiosum | reverse complement strand
GAGGTTACAGGGACTGGAACTGATGTAGGGGTTACACACTGTTGAAGACACTGGTCAAGGAGATATTACATAGTTACAGTGTTGGAGAGGGAGCGCAGAACAGAATGACCCCAGGCAGCAGTGCCACCCTCTCGTAGGAGGCCTGCTTTCCCCTTTGTTATACTGATGCTCACTAAGCCAGCACAGACTTGGATCGATAACCGTGACACTCCCGATGCTGACTCAGTACAAAGTAAGTTAAAATAGGAGCGGTGATTGAGCCTGGGGTGTGTCTGTACTGTGCTCCCCCTCCAGCACTGTATCTATATCATGTCTTGTTAGCCGATGTTTGGAGCCCTCTCATTGCTCTCTGCTCTGTGCAGTGTGAGTGATCTTACCACACTGCAGGATTTATTGAAGGCTCCAGATCTCCATGCACTTTGTCTCTCTGGCTGACCAAACATCTTCAATGTGGTGAAGGACGAAACACCCAGCAGCTGGGAAGTCTACTGAGTCAGTAACTTCCTGAGTATGTATAGGAGACTGAAAGATAGATAGAATAGGAAATTAGACAGAAGCAGTGAGTGTTACATAGGGAGAATGATACTGTGACCCACAGAGATCTGGAAAATCCCAGTCTCCATCCCTGGCCTGTGCTGCTGTATCCCTCTGGAGTGGACAATTCTGTTGGCTTAGGATGTGGAGTAGCTGCAAGAGTGAGAGATGCTGACAGAGGCAGCAATTCGACCCACACACTGAGGGATACCACATGGAGAGAGACTGAGTGATATCACCAGAGTTCAGGATGATTTTAGCTTCATGATGCACTTCATGATGTATCAGAGCTCAAGGTTGAGCAACCTATGAGCAGGTGAAGTGCTGGCCTGGTATTATTGCTAGAGAATGTATGCCGATCCTCAGCGAATGTTCTGTGGAGGCAGGTTTAAATCCCACCATCAGAAATTGATAAATTTGAAATCAATACCTAAAACAAATGGTAATTAACAATCCATAAATTCATATGAAAACATTGCTGATGTACAAAAGAAAGCCCAAACACTTTTCTGTTCGAGAAGGACATCTGCCCATCCTCATGTCGTCTGCAAGTCATACCCACAGCAAAGTGTTTGCCTCTCAATGACCCTCTGAAATGGCCAAGAAAGTTACTCAGCTCAAGGGCAGCTAGGGCTGGGCAAGAAAGGCTGGTCAGCCAGGGACACCCACATCCCATACCTGATTTAAAATAATTCATTTGGATGGAACCACTGGAACTGTGCTGGGACCAGTGTCCTGGCCAACCATGTCGGTAGGTTTATGGACAGGGCTTCAAACTGACAGAGAGGATGCAGGGACAGGGTTCAGGTGAAAGGAGCTTTCCAAATCCACAGAGAAAAAGTGAAGTATGGGAGAAGCATGGGAATGTGACTGAAGACAAGCAGAAAGGAACAGGATGGGACAGAGTTTAACTAAAACTGTGCATCAGGGAATCGGTTTGTGAGAGGAAACTATGGGAAAGAGTAAATTATGTTTTTTTTT
>NC_057715.1:2874854-2876405 GCF_004010195.1 Chiloscyllium plagiosum | reverse complement strand
AGGTGAAGGTGCTGGAGGTGGTAAGAGTGTTACAGAGAGTGGTCAGGGCATGAACGGTGTTACAAAGTCAGTATGAATTGTTGCAGCTGGAGGTGTTTGCAGAGGTAGGGAGGGACATATGTATTTTTATTTATTCATTCATGGAATGTGGGTGTCTTGTTAATTACCCAGAGGACAGCTCAGAGTCAGCCATATTGCAGTGACTCCATATTGGAGTTAGCCAGAACAGGTTAGAATGTCAGATGTCTTCCCTAAAGGAGCAGATGAGTTCTTCCCACTGATCAACAATGCTTTTATGGTGGCCTCACCAATATCTTGTTCAGATACAACATGATGTCCCAACTCCAACTCTTAATGCTCTGGCCAATGAAGGAAACCATCCCAAACGCCTGCTTCACCAGCCTGTCTACCTGCGACACCTCTTTCAAAGAACTGTGTACCTGCATCCCTGGGTCACTGATTGACAACACTACCCAGGCCCGAACATTAACTGTACAATCTCGCCCTGGTTTGTTTCACCAAAATGGAGCACTTCACCTTTATCTAATTAAACTCCATCTGCTATTCTTCAGCCCACTATCCAAGCAATACTGTTCATCCTGTTGTATCACAGATAACGTTCATCACTGTCCACTTTACCACCAATTTAAGTGTCACCCAAAAAACGTACTTAACGGGAAACCAATATTCCCATCCAAACCATTTATCCAAATGACAAACAACAGGGCACCCACTACACCGCTGGTCACATGCCTCCTGTCAGAAAAACAACATGTCTCCCATCACCCTCTGTCTTCTACCATCAAGCCCAATTTTCTGTCCAGTTGACGAGCTTCTCCTGAATTCCATATCCTTTTACACTGATCTGAGCTTATTACCCAGTTTAAGATACTACAGGAAGAACACAGAACAGTACAGAACAAAACCCTTCGGCCATGGTGACATGCCAATCCTTTATCCGACCATAAGATTAAAAAAAGAGTGGCAGATAAAGTTTAACTCAGATAAATGCGAGGTCCTCCATTTTAGGAAAGTACATCTCAACAGGACTCAAACACTTAATGGTAAGGTCCTAGGCAATGTTGCTGAACAAAGAGACCTTGGGGTGTAGGTTCATAGCACCTTGAAAGTGGAATCGCAGGCAGATAGGATAGTGAAGAAGGCGTTTGGTATGCTTTCCTTTATTGGTCAGAGTACCGAGTACAGGAGTTGGGAGGTCATGTTGCGAATATACAGCACATTAAGTAGGCCGTTGTTGGAATATTGCGTGCAATTTTGATCTCCTTACTATCAGAAAGGTGTTGGGAAACTTGAAAGGGTTCAGAAAAGATTAGCAAAAATTTTGCCAGGGTAAGAGGATTTGAGCTACAGGGAACGTGTCAGAGGCTGAGGGGTGACCTTATAGAGGTTTACAAAATTATGAGGGGCATGGATATGGTAAATAAACAAAATCTTTTTCCATAGGGTGGGGGAGTCCAGAACTAGAGGGCATAGGTTTAGGGTGAGAGGGGAAAGATATGAAAGAGACCTAAGGGGCAACATTTTCATGCA
>NC_057715.1:2868015-2874354 GCF_004010195.1 Chiloscyllium plagiosum | reverse complement strand
TTAGGATGGTCCCACTGGAACTGTACTGGGACCAGTGTCCTGGCCAGTCATGTCGGTCGGTTTATGGACAGGGCTTCAAACTGACAGAGAGGATGCAGGGACAGGGTTCAGGTGAAAGGAGCTTTCCAAATCCACAGAGAAAAAGTGAAGTATGGGAGAAGCATGGGAATGTGACTGAAGACAAGCAGAAAGGAACAGGATGGGACAGAGTTTAACTAAAACTGTGCATCAGGGAATCGGTTTGTGAGAGGAAACTTTGGGAAAGAGTAAATTATGTTTTTTTTTTGAATGGATAATGTCTCTTCAATAAGGTAGATTCATTTGTGACACAGAGATAAAAGAGATTTAGACACCAGAGAGGCCGTGGTTAGAGGACGAAAAAAAGGTGGACATAAATACTCAATGGTTCACAACCTTGCGGAAACTCACGCAAAATGGGCAACGCTAACAATAATGGGTAACAACGGCATTAGAGAGAAAGCATTTGACCTCAGATCATGAAGTAGAGTCAGTCTGGATGTAAATTCTGGCTACTACTTGCCAAGGACACAAGCAGCAGAACAGTTTTTGCCACCGAACAGCATTTCATTGCTCATCACTGCATTAAACAGGAATTCATTGGAATTTTTTAACAAACACATTATGATAATTTTGGGAAACTTCAATATTCCCATAATCTGGGACAGTCACTCTGACAACAGTGATATTGAAAGTGTAGTTCAGATAACTTTTATCAGTGTTGCTTTGAATAACAAATTGTGCAACTGGCTAGGGACATAACGATCTCAGAGCGATCGTTGTGTGATGAAACTTAGTGAATAAGTAATGTCACGGTTAGAGATCCTTTGGGAAATTGTGAAAAAGTGCAGTTTAAAGAAATATAAAGTTTTAAAGTGAATCACAGAAAGGACACGCTACAACTAGAAACAAAAACAGCCAATTACATGAGTTTGAGAGGAGAACGGACCAAGGTAAACAGGCGAAACAGACTGAAACATGTGCCTGTAAATGAACAGTGGAAATCATTTGAAGGAACACTGTAAATCACTCAACGAAAAAACATTCCATTGAAGCAGACAGCGCGAAATTCCCACCGGCCCCTCACTCAGGACAAAATGTATCATCTTAGATTATGAGGATGAGAAGATCATCACAAAGTACTTAAAATCTTAAAATGAGAGCGTGTTGATGGAATAAGTGTTAAAGGGACTGCAAAGGGTCTGCTAGCAGGGGGAACGCAATGGGAAGGGGAATCATTGTCAGGGTTTAATGTCACAAAATGAACAGGGAGTGGTGAAGGTGCTGGAGGTGGTAAGAGTGTTTCAGAGAGTGGTCAGGGCATGAACGGTGTTACAAAGCCAGTATGAATTGTTGCAGCTGGATGTGTTTGCAGAGGTAAGGAGGGACAAATGTATTTTTATTTATTCATTCATGGGATGTAGGTGTCTTGTTAATTAGCCAGAGGACAGCTCAGAGTCAGCCATATTGCAGTGGGTCTGGAGTCACATGTTAGCCAGACCAGGTTAGAATGTCAGATTTCTTCCCTAAAGGAGCAGATGAGTTCTTCCCACTGATCAACAATGTTTTTATGGTGGCCTCACCAATATCTTGTACAGATACAACATGATTTCCCAACTCCAACTCTCAATGCTCTGGCCAATGAAGGGAACCATCCCAAACGCCTGCTTCACCAGCCTGTCTACCTGTGACACCACATTCAAAGAACTGTGAAACCTGCATCCCTGGGTCACTGATTGACAACACTACCCAGGGCCCGAACATTAACTGTACAATCTCGCCCTGGTTTGTTTCACCAAAATGGAGCACTTCACCTTTATCTAATTAAACTCCATCTGCTATTCTTCAGCCCACTATCCAAGCAGTACTGTTCATCCTGTTGTATCACAGATAACGTTCATCACTGTCCACTTTACCACCAATTTCAGTGTCACCCTAAAAACTTACTTATCGAGAAAACAATATTCTCATCCAAACCATTTATCCAAATGGCAAACAACAGGGGACCCACTACACCGCTGGTCACATGCCTCCTGTCAGAAAAACAACATGTCTCCCATCACCCTCTGTCTCCTACCATCAAGCCCAATTTTCTGTCCAGTTGACTAGCTTCTCCTGAATGCCATATCCTTTTACACTGATTTGAGCTTATTACCCAGTTTAAGATACTACAGGTAGAACACAGAACAGTACAGAACAAGACCGTTCGGCCAAGGTGACATGCCAATCCTTTATCCGACCGTAAGATTAAAAAAAGAGTGGCAGATAAAGTTTAACTCAGATAAATGCGAGGTGCTCCATTTTAGGAAAGTACATCTTAACAGGACTCAAACACTTAATGGTAAGGTCCTAGGCAATGTTTCTGAACAAAAAGACCTTGGGGTGCAGGTTCATAGCACCTTGAAAGTGGAATCGCAGGCAGATAGGATAGTGAAGAAGGCGTTTGGTATGCTTTCCTTTATTGGTCAGAGTACCGAGTACAGGCGTTGCGAGGTCATGTTGCGACAATACAGCACATTAGTTAGGCCATTGTTGGAAGTTTGCGTGCAATTTTGATCTCCTTACTGTCAGAAAGGTGTTGGGAAACTTGAAATAGTTCAGAAAAGATTTACAAGAATTTTGCCAGGGTAAGAGGATTTGAGCTGCAGGGAGCGTGTCAGAGGCTGAGGGGTGACCTGATAGAGGTTTACAAAATTATGAGGGGCATGGATAGGGTAGATAAACAAAATCTTTTCCATAGGGTGGGGGAGTCCAGAACTAGAGGGCATAGGTTTAGGGTGAGAGGGGAAAGATATGAAAGAGACCTAAGGGACAACTTTTTCATGCAGAGAGCGGTACTTGTATGGAATGAGCTGCCAGAGGAAGTGGTGGAGGCTGGTACAATGGCAACGTTTAAGAGGTATTTGGATATGTATATGAATTGGAGGGGTTTGGAGGGATATGGGCAGAGAGCTGGCAGGTGGGACTCGATTGGGATGGGATATATGGTCGGCATGGACGGGTTGGACTAAAGTGTCTGTTTCCATGCTGTACATCTCTATGACTCTAACTTCCATACCCTTCATTTTATTATCATCCAAGTGCTCATCCAGAAGTATATAAAATGTCCCTAATGCATCTAATTTTACTGCCGACACTGGCAGTGCATTCCACTCAGCCACACGAGCCTACCTCTGAAATCTCCCCTTAACTATCCGCTAATCACCCGAAAATTATACTCCCTTGTAATATCTATTTCTGTCAGGGTAAAAAAAATCTCTCTCTATTCGCTCTATCTATGACTCTCGTCACCTTGTTCACCTCTGCCAAGTCACCCCTCACCCTTCTTCACTCCAATGAGAAAGCCTTAGCTTCCTCAACCTTTCTTCATAAGATGTGCCCTCCAGTACAGGCAGCAATCTGGTAAATGTCCTCTTTACCGTCTCTAAAGCTTCCACATCCTTCCTGTAATGTAAGGACCAGAACTGAACACAATATTCCAAGTGGGGTCTAACCAGGGCTCTATAGAGCTGCAGCATAAACTCACAGCTTTAAAACTCAATTCTCAAACTAATGAAATCCAACACAATATATTCCTTCTTAACAAGTGTATCAGCTTCGGTGGCAACCTTGAGGGATCTATGGACTTGGAACCCAAGATCTTTCTGTTTCTCCTCACGCCTAAGGATCCTACCTTTAACCCTGTATCCTGCATTCAAATTCAATCTTCAAAATGAATGACTCCACACTTTTCCAGATTGAACTCCATCTGCCACTTCCAGCCCAGCTCTACATCCTGTCATTGCCCCATTGCAACTTACAACAGCCCTCCACCCTATCCACCACTCCAACATCCTCCTTGTCATTGGCAAACATATTGACCAACTCTTCAACACACACATCCAACTTATTCATAAAATCACAAAGAGCAGAGGTCCTGTAACAACTCCCTGCAGAAAACCACCAGGTCACTCAGCTCTAGGATGAATTGTTTCTGTCTACCATCACACTCTGTCTTGTGTTGGCCAGTAATCCGGTATCCAGACAGACAGGTTTCCCTGTATCCCATGTCTCCGTACTTTCTGAATGAGCCATAAAGGTGTTTCATCACATTCTCAAAAGATTCAGTAAGACTTGTAAGGCATGACCTGCCCATTACACAACCATGCTGACTACCTCTAATCAAACCATAGTTTCCCAAGGAATAATAAATCCTGTCTCTCAGACTCCTCTCCAATAATTTGCACACCACAGACATAAGACTGACATGTATGCAATTCCCAGGATTATCCCTATTCCCTTCCCTGAACAATGGACTAATGTTTTCCTGCCTCCAATCATCTGGTAAGATTCCAGTGGACAGTGAGTGTGCAAAGGTTATCACCAGGTGTGCAGCAAACCATTCCCTCGCTTCTTGTACTAATTTTTGACGCATCTCGTTTAGTTCAGCGACTTATCTGTCCTTATCTTTTACGAAATTCTCAGCATATCGTCCTTCTTAACATCTACCTGTTCACGTACATCATCCTGTTTCACGCTGTCCAAACAAAGGACAAGACCCTTCTCAGCAGTGAATACTGAGACATAATATTCATTAAGGGCCTCTCATGAAGGAGCTCCTTTCTCTCAGGATCTCCTCTAACAACTTCCCCATCACTGGGCTCATGGGGCTGTAATTTCCTGGCTTTTCCCTGCAGTCCTTAAGTGACGGAACAGCATTAGCAACCCTCCAGTCTTCCAACACCTCACTGTGTCTGTTGATAATATAAATATCTCTGTGAGGGACACTGCAATCTCTTCCCTAGCTTCCCACAATATTCTAGCACAGACCTAATGAGCTCCTGAGGATTGATCTACCTTTATTTGTTTTAAGATTCCAGCACTTTCTCTTCTCTGATGAGGATTCTTTCCAAGACATCACTATTTATTTCCCCAAGTTCCTGAGCTTCCATGTCTTTCTCCACAGTAAATATTGTAAAGTCTATTTTGTCTTATATCTCACCCACCTCCTCTGGCTCCACACATGGGTGACTTTATTGATCTTTAAGGGGACCTATTCTCTACCAAGTTGCTCTTTAGCCCTATTGAAACTTGTGTAAAGGTTTCTGATAATTCAAATACACGACATCCCCTATACCACAACACCCCTCCTACACCCTTACAATTCTGCCATTTATATTCATACAACAAATTAAATCCAACAGGCTTAAAAACAAATTATTTTATCAAATGTGTTTCTAAGTGGCCAGTTATTGTCTATTGACATATCATTTCTAACAATTTCAGTATGCTGGGGCAGATGCTGGGAAGTTAGAAAACTTAAGAGTGAAGCACAGAAACAGGCCCTTCGGCCCACCAGGTCAATGCAGTCCATGATGTTATTCTAAACTAGTCCCATCTGCCTGCACATGGTCGATATCCCTCTATTCTAAACTCGTCCCATCTACCTGCACATGGTCCATATCCCTCTATTCTAAACTAGTCCCATCTGCCTGCACATGGTCCATATACCTCTATTCTAAACTAGTCCCATCTATCTGCACATGGTCCATATCCCTCTATTCTAAACTCGTCCCATCGACATGCACATGGTCCATATCCCTCTATTCTAAACTAGTCCCATCTACCTGCACATGGTCCACATCCCTCTATTCTAAACTACTCCCAACTACCTGCAAGTGGTCCATATCCCTCTATTCTAAACTAGTCCCATCTACCTGTACATGGTCCATATCACTCTATTCTAAACTAGTCCCATCTGCCTGCACATGGTCCATATCCCTCTATTCTAAACTAGTCCCATCTACCTGCACATGGTCCACATCCCTCTATTCTAAACTACTCCCAACTACCTGCAAGTGGTCCATATCCCTCTATTCTAAACTAGTCCCATCTACCTGCACATGGTCCACATCCCTCTATTCTAAACTACTCCCAACTACCTGCAAGTGGTCCATATCCCTCTATTCTAAACTAGTCCCATCTACCTGCACATGGTCCACATCCCTCTATTCTAAACTACTCCCAACTACCTGCAAGTGGTCCATATCCCTCTATTCTAAACTAGTCCCATCTACCTGCACATGGTCCACATCCCTCTATTCTAAACTACTCCCAACTACCTGCAAGTGGTCCATATCCCTCTATTCTAAACTAGTCCCATCTACCTGCACATGGTCCACATCCCTCTATTCTAAACTACTCCCAACTACCTGCAAGTGGTCCATATCCCTCTATTCTAAACTAGTCCCATCTACCTGCACATGGTCCACATCCCTCTATTCTAAACTACTCCCAACTACCTGCAAGTGGTCCATATCCCTCTATTCTAAACTAGTCCCA
>NC_057715.1:2859694-2865649 GCF_004010195.1 Chiloscyllium plagiosum | reverse complement strand
ATAGACAAAAAAAAACTGCAGATGCTGAAATCTAGGGTAAACATGCAAGATGTTTAACTTTAACGTGAGCAAGTGCGAGGTCTTGCACTTTGGCAAAAATAATAAAAGCATAGACTACTTTCTAAATGGTGAGAACATTAATAAAGCCAAAGCACAAAGGGATCTGGGAGTGCTAGTCGAGGATTCTCTAAAGGTAAACATGCAGGTTGAGTCCGTGATTAAGAAAGCGAATGCAATGTTGTCTCTTATCTCAAGAGGGTTGGAATATAAAAGCAGAGATGTACTACTAAGACTTTATAAAGCTCTGGTTAGGCCCCATTTGGAGTACTGTGTCCAGTTTTGGTCCCCACACCTCAGGAAGGACATACTGGCACTGGAACGTGTCCAGCGGAGATTCACATGGATGATCCCTGGAATGACAGGTCTAACATATGAGGAACGGCTGAGGATACTGGGATTGTATTCGTTGGAGTTTAGAAGGTTAAGGGCAGATTAATAGAGACGTACAAAATAATACATGGCTTGGAAAAGGTGGATGCTAGGAAATTGTTTCCGTTTGACGAGGAGACTAGGACCCGTGGACACAGCCTTAGAATTCGAGGGGGTCATTTCAGAACAGAAATGCGGAGACATTTCTTCAGCCAGAGAGTGGTGGGCCTGTGGAATTCATTGCCACGGAGTGCAGTGGAAGCCGGGACGCTAAATGTCTTCAAGGCCGAGATTGATAGATTCTTGTTGTCTCGAGGAATTAAGGGCTACGGGGAGAACGCTGGTAAGTGGAGCTGAAATGCGCATCAGCCATGATTGAATGGCGGAGTGGACTCGATGGGCCGAATGGCCTTACTTCCACTCCTGTGTCTTATGGTCTTATGGTCTTATGATCGGGTTTATTTCTCGTCTTTTAATACTAGGAGTAGGGGAGAAGCCATACTGGATAAGAAGAATCTTCCATTTAAATTACTAGATTATATTTGAAACTAACGGGAGGATCATAATCCCCAAAGCCTTGAATTATGGTAAATAATCCAATATTTTGAATGGTAATTGCGACCCTCCCCCAAACCCCCCCACCACTGCACCCGGCACACCCTCTTAAAATCCTGGTAGATGCATTATCCAAATTCAGTTATCTTGCAACATGGCACATTATCGGATTAGGAGATTTCAACTGCCTTATGGATCCCATGGTAGACAGAATGTCCAAATGTCCCCCAATACTCTCGTTGTAATGCAAGCAATTAGTGGATTTGTGTGCAGAACTAGAGCTGGTGGATGTCTGGAGGCAGGTCAACCTCACAAGTAGGGATTGTATTTTCTGTTGTGGTTCTGTTCGCCGAGCTGGAAATTTGTCTTGCAAACGTTTCGTTCCTGTTTAGGTGACATCATCAGTGCTTGGGAGCTTCCTGTGAAGCGCTTCTGTGGTGTTTCCTCCGGCATCACATAATGTGATGCTGAAGAAAGGAAGACCCTGGAGGATTGTGCTTCTTACACGCCAATCTCACTTTTAAATGTTGGTCTCAAAATCCTGTCTGAGATCCGTGCATTTAGGCTGGATACTTTGCTGCCTTCCGTTGTCAAAGAAGACCAAACAGGCTTTATAAAGGGCCACAGATCTTCCTACACTGTTAAGAGGTTACACAATACGATCCAAGAGTGTCAACAACAATCTGTAGAGGGATTATTGATCCCTTTAGATGAGCGAAGGCACTTGATTGGGTTGAGTGGCCGGATCTCTTCTGTACATTAGAACGGTCTGGCCTACGCAAATTTTTTATCAAGTGGGTGAGGGTCCTTTACCGTGATCCTCTGGCTGCGGTTCTCACAAATGTTGTGCCAACCAGTAACATTAATATTTCTCCAGGCAGCCGACACGTTTGACACCTTTCACCATTGTTGTTTACTTTGGTGATTGAGCCACTTGAGGAGGCCATCTGTCGGGATACCATCATATCTGACCCAGAAGTGGGATAGACGTCACGTAACATTACATTGTATGCAGATGAGGGTCTTTTTTTGTCAAATCCCGCAATTTCGGTAGTTCATGTGATACAATGCATTAATTCGCTTGTTGCCTTTCTGGGTGATAAGATTAATTTTACAAAGTTGGAGGCCATACCAATGGGAGGTCTTAGGGAAATACCTGATACTGAGGGCAAATCCTGGTTTCCTTTTAAATGGTCGCGAGGGTGGTTTCCCTATTTCAGTATATTCATTCCATCTGTCTTTGATCATTTATTTAACGTGAACTGTGTCCATTTGTTTAAAAAAATTAAACAAGACCTTCAAAGATGGGAGGCATTTCCAATATCCTGGCTAGGTCGGATAGCTGTTATTAAAATGAATGTCCTTCCTCATTTCCTAGCACCCGTGCGAATGCTTAGGATACTTAGGAAACATAATTGCGGGTTTAGCTCTTTTATTTGGTACCACACGCGATTCTTTATCAAGCTAACAAAATTGCAGCTGCCCCACAGATTGTTGGGGATAAATCTCGCCGATTAAAAGCAATCAATTAAGCTCTTTTATCATTGTATGTTAGTGCCTGGACCGCTGAGGACTCGGCATCAATACGGCCAGACATTGATCCCTCTCAGACAAAGTTAACCCTTAACAGTCTGCTATTCTTAGATAAAATGACAATATTTATGGAGCATTGTCAAAAACTAATGATTAGCAATACTGTTAAAACTTGAAGGACAATGCGTCAGATCGAGGGCAATACAGCAAAAACTATGTTTCTTACTCGCTTAATTGATATACCAGGTTGTCAACCTGGGATAATAGATTCCAGGTTTAAACTGTGGGCAGCGAGGGGGTACCTTGTTTGGGTGATTTAGAATTAGTAGAATCATTACAGTGTGGAAACAGGTCCTTGGGCCCAGAAAGGCCACTTCGATCCTCTGAAGAGTAACCCACCCAGACCCATTCCCCTACCATCCTATATTTACCCTGACTAATGTCCCAACTTACAGATCCTAGAACACTATGAGCGATTTAACAATGGCTAATTCATCTAACCTGCACATATTTGTGACTGTGGGAGAAACCCTACGCAGACACAGTTGAGAATATACGAACTTCACACAGCCAGTCACCCAAGGCTGGAACCAAACCCGTGACCCTGGTGCTGTGAGTCAGTGCAAACCAATGAGCCATCACGTGTTACTTGAGGGAGAAACAATGATATCATTTGATCAAATAACTGGTAAGTATGGACTACCTAGTAGAGACTTCTTTTTTTTTCAAATTAGAGATTTGATTAAAAAAAAACTTTTAACAGAATCTTTCAGATCCGATAGAGAGAAGCGATTGCTTATTGTTGAGAATACACTCTCTGTCAGCACCCTTTATCATTAGTTGGATAGTGGCCCCTCAGAAAAGACTGTGCAGCTTCATGACATCTGTGCAAGAGAGTTGGGGATTCAGATCTCTTCGGAGACATGGAAGGATATTTGTGAAAATGCTCAAAGGATTTTGATCAATTTTGTAAACCTCGATAATTTTGTAAACCTCCAACACTGGCAACATCCTTGAAATCTTTTCTGAACCCTTTCAAGTTTCACAACATCTTTTCGATAGGAAGGAGACCAGAATTGCACGCAATATTTCAATACTGGCCTAACCAGTGTCCTGTACAGCCACAACATGATCTTACAATTCCTGTACTCAATACTCTGACCAATAAGGGAAACGCCTTCTTCACTATCCTATCTCCCTGCGACTCCACTTTCAAGGAGCTATGAACATGAACTGCAAGATCTCTTTGTTCAGCAACACTCCCTGCAACCTTACCATGAAGTGTATAAGTCCTGCTAAGATTTTCTTTCCCAAAATGCACCACCTCGAATTTATCTGAATTAAACTCCAACTGCCACTTCTCAACCCATTGGCTATTTGGTCAATGTGAGGTGAGCCTCTTCGCTCTCCACTACACCTCCAATTTTGGTGTGATCTGCAAACTTACTAATTGTACCTCTTATGCTCGCATCCAAATCATTTATGTCAATGACAAAAAGTAGTGGATCCAGCACCGATCTTTGTTGCACTGCACTTGTCACAGGCCTCCAGTCTGAAAAACAAACCTCCATCACCAACCTCTGTCTTCTACCTTTGAGCCAGTTCTGTATCCAAATGGCTAGTCCTCCTGTATTCCATGAGATCTAACCATGTCATTCAATCTCCCATGGGGAACCATATCAAAACCCTTACTGAAGTCCATATAGATCACATCTACCCCTCTGCCCTCATCAATTCTCTTTGTTACTTCCTCAAAAACTCAATCAAGTTTGTAATGCATGATTTCTCACGCAAAAAGCCATGTTGACTATCCCTAATCAGTCCTTGCCTTTCCAAATGCATGCACATCCTGTCGCTCACGATTCGCTCCAACAACATGCCCACCATCAACGTCAGGCTCACTGATCTATAGCTCTCTGGCTTGTCCTTAACACCCTTCTTGTACAATGACACAACGTTAGCCGACCTCCAGTCTTCTGGCACCTCACCTGTGACTATCCATATTAGAAATATCTCAGCAAAACTCCAAACAATCATTTCTCTAGCTTCCCACAGAATTCTAGGGTACACTTTATCAGGTCCTGGGGACTTATCCACCTTTACCCGTTTTAAGGCATCCAGCACTTCATCCTCTGTAATATCAACATTTTGCAAGGTCTCGCCATCTATTTCCCTACATTTTATATCTTCCATATACTTTTCCACAGTAAATATTGATGCACAATACTCCTTTAGTATCTCCCCCATACTTCCTGTGCTAGGAAAAATATTCTTTTGTGTTGGATGTCTGAAAACCCCCCGGGCCTGTTGGGTGGTTGTAAGCTCGTCATGGAGAATATCCCTTTGGACATTCTCACCAGTATGGTGCACCAAAAATCAGAGATTTATATAAGATATGCCAAACGTTTTTGAATTACCGCGATACAGGCTTATCTGCCACTCTAAAAATGGCTTTTATATAGCCATGACGATATTGTCTAGTGAATCACATATTCAGAATTATGAACGTATGAATGTGTATCAGTTAATTCTCTAGAAGAACGAGAGCTATCATTTTGTTACGCTGAGCCATATTCCTTATTTATTATTTGTTGTTTATTTTTGTTTTTCTTCTGTCCGTTTAGAGACTTTAACTTATTTTGTATATACATGCACATGGGTGTAATTTTGTTCAGTTATTTGAGTTGTTTTGTTATTGGTTTAATATAATAATAAAATACATTTTTCAATTAAAAAAATTGCTAAAAAATTAAAATGCTAACAATGCTAGATTAGAGTCCCAAATAACTATCATTAGAGAGACCACTCATAGTGGTTTATGTTGAAGGTCACCACACGGGTGATGGGGTGAGGTTGAGAGAGCATCCCCTTTATGGTAACCTCTGTCAGTGTGGGGAATTGAACCTGCGCTGGCGGCCTCCCTCTGCATCACAAACCAACCATCCAGCCAACTGAGTGGGAGACTGTGTAACTGTTACACACAGACTCAGTCACAGAAAAAGGGTAAGAAAAATTTTAATGACAAGGAAAAAGGTGTATTTGAGATAAAAATGTTCGCTGCTAGAAATTATGTTTCATAATGAGACAAGTGTTCGGAAGTTGTCCTTGGCTGAATACAATAAGGTGAGACCAGTTTAATTGTGATTGGATCTCGATAACCATAATGACTAATTGTGATTGGATCTCGATAACCATAAAATAAGTGCATGTTTTTGATTGGTCTGTGGAAAGCATGCGGACTGTTGCATGAATTTATAAATCAGATGAAATATATTGTAAGGAGATTCCGTCCCCACGGGAAATGCATTCTGAACACATGCCAGAAGAAACCCGGGGTATGAAGTATCTGAGAACCGTCTGCTCGGTGACAGGAACCTGGGGGTTGAATGACTGAAAGTTCCTGTAACATGGAGCTGAGAAAACCATCAGATCACCCCC
>NC_057715.1:2854497-2858307 GCF_004010195.1 Chiloscyllium plagiosum | reverse complement strand
CACATTTTTCCTAAAGTGAGGCGACCAGAACTGCACACAGTACTCCAACTGTGGCCTAACCAAAGTCCTGTACAGCTGCAACATCACTTCACGACTCTTGAATTCAATCCCTCTGCTAATGAACGATAATACTCCATAGGCCTTCTTACAAACTCTATCCACCTGAGTGGCAACCTTCAAAGATCTATGTACATAGACCCCAAGATCCCTCTGTTCCTCCACCTGACTAAGAACCCTACCATTAACCCTGTATTCCGCATTCTTATTTGTTCTTCCAAAATGGACAACCTCACACTTGGCAGGGTTGAACTCCATCTGCCACTCCTCAGCCCAGCTCTGCTTCATATCTAAGTCCCTCTGCAGCCGGCAACAGCCCTCCTCACTGTCCACAACTCCATCCTTTCCTATCTGTGTATTTGTCCAAATGCCTTTTCAATGTTGTTATTGTACGCACCTCAATCACTTTCACTTACAGCTCAGTCCATATGCGTACTACACTCTATGTTAAAAAATTGCCCCTCAGTTTCCTTTTTACATTTTTTTCCTTTCCAAACATTAATGGATGTCCTCTAGTCCTCGATTCCACAACCTTGGGAAAAAAAATTGACGTATTCGCCACATGCACGCCTCTCATGATTTTATAAGGGCTACACTTCTATAAGAACCCACTCGGTTTCCTACGCTGGAAGGAAATAAGTTCTAACCTGTCCAACTTCTGCCTATAACTTAGAGCCTTTAGCCCAGGGAAGATCTTTGAAAATTTGTTCTACATTCTTTCTTGTTCAATAATGTCTTCTCTAGAGCAAGGTGAACAAAACTGAACACAATACTCCAACTGCAATCTAACCAACATCCTGTACAACTACAACCTAACGTCCCACCTAACTTCTATACTCAATGCGCTGATGTTGGCCAATGTGCCAACAGCCTTCTTCACTGTCCTGTATATCTGCGACTCAAATTTCAGACAACCGTGCACCTGATCTCCAACGGCCTTTTGTTCCACTACATGCCTTAAGGCACGATCATTCGTCATTAAACTCCGACCTGGATTTGACTTTCCAAAATGCAAGACGTCTCACTATCTATATTAAACTCCATTTGCTATTTCTCAGCCCACTTCCCCAGCTGATCAAGATACTGCTGCAATTTCTGATAACGTTCCTCACTGTAAACGATGCCTCCTATTTTAGTGTCATCTGCAAACTTACTAACGTTGCGTTGTGCACTCTGGTCCAAATCATAGATATAGATATCAAACAGCAATGGGCCCAGTACCGACGCCCGATGCACTCCACTAGCCACAGGCCTCCAGTCGGACAAGCATCCGTCCACCATAGTCATTTGCTTCATAACGTCAAGCCAATTGTGTCGCCAATTTGCCAGTTTACATTGGAGTCCATGTGATCTACCCTTCCAGAGCGGCCTACCATGTGGAAACTTATCAACGGCCTTACTGAAATCCATATAGACTATGTCCACCACCCTGCCCTCGTCAACCTTCCTGGTCACCTCCTCAAAAACTCTATCAAAAGTTGTCAGGCATGATCTTCCAGGCACAAAGCTGTGCTGACTGCTCCAAGTCAAACTCTGTCTTCCCAAATGCAGGCATATCTTATAACTCAAACCTTCTCAAGTGGTTTCCGGAAAGATATGTGAAGCTGACGGGTCTTTGCACGTTTTTCTTTGCAGCCTTCTGAATAAGGGCACGACATTTGTTACTGCCCAGTCCTCTGGGTCCTTGCCCCTGAACTATCTTCTCTTGCCTCGTGCAGTGCTCTTGGATATATCTAGTCAGGACCAAGAGATTTATCTGACTTTAAGCATTCTAATATGTCCAACAGCACATCTACTGTCATATGGACTGTACCAAGATATCGCAACTAACCTCCCAAAGGTCACAGATCTTCATGTCTTTTATCATGATAAACACAGAGGGAAAATTGAGGACCTCACCCATCTCTTGAAGTTTTACACATGCATGCCCATTTTGGATTTTAAGGCGTCGTATTCTCTCTCTAGTTTTTCTTTTTCTTTACTATACTGAATTTGGATTCATCCTAAACTGCTCAGCCAAGGCTATCTCATACACCACTTTAGCCCTGTTGATTTCCTTCTTCAGTAAACTCCTGTATCCCCTGTGTACTTCCAGAGATTCCCTTGGTCCTAGCTGCCTGTACCTGTGCGACGCCTCCTTTTTTTTCTGGTCAGGGCCTCAATATCTCTTGTCATCCATGGTTCTCTCTTCCAGCCTCACATTCCCTTCACCCTCACAGGAACATATCGACCGTAAACTCGAGCTATCTCACTTTTGAAGCCCTCCCACTTTCCCGGCATCCTTTTACCTGGAAACACACTACTCCAATCAAACCCTGCACTCCCCTGCCTAATTCCAACAAAATTCGCCTTGCCCCAATTTAGAACTTGAATCTGTGGACCAATTTTGTCCCGACCATACCTATTTTAATATTAATACAGCTCTGGTCACTTTTCCCAAAATGCTCCCCCACTTTACCTCCGTCACCTATCCATCCCTATTTCCCAACAGTAGGTCCAGTTTGTCCCTTCCCGAGTAGGATACTCTATATATTGCTTGTGGAAACTTTCCTGAACGCACTTAACAAATGACGTTCCATATAAGTTCTTAACCTTCTGGAAGTCCCCGTCTATATTAGGATAATTAAAATCACCGATTATGACAACGCTATTGCGCCTGAAAGTCACGCCAGTCTCCCTGCATATTTGTTCTTCTAATTCCCATTGATTATTTGAAGGCGTATAGTACAACCACCATATCATCACCATCCCCCTCTTACTTGTTTGCATCAGTTACAAACTCTCATTGGATATTATCTCAGTTATTTCATCTTTAAATACTAGAGTGACATGCGCCTTAATCAGAACTATTGGTATTTAAATTGTTTCCATTTACATCTCTTCCTTGCAGTGACTTTCACTTTCGCAGCACCCCTTGTCAAGGCACAGTGGAGATATGGAGCTGTAAATGAATGGGAGCTGCACATCCTGTCAGTTCCAAAATTGGCTGCAGGTTTCCCCACACTGAGCTGCGATCTAACACAGTGTTACCGAAAATGCAACATATATAAACAGCCTGGGTTTATATATGAATGAACTAGTGCGGACTGCACAGCTCCCCAAGCTGGACACTTAGCCCAGGATTATAGATCCAGCATTGGTGTGGGCTGCACATAGTTCCACTCTGGACATAGCTGGGTTGCATTCAGCAGTACACTAGCCGGATCTACACAGTACTCCATCCTGAAAGTATAATGGATGAGCTGGTTAAGTGAGTTGAATTGCGAATGTGAGAGAACTAAACATCTGGTAATACCTTAATTTTGTGTTTTCACTCTTGTGATTGGACTCTTCAAATCCTGACTCATCCGGTTTGACCCATCTCTCTGGATGGTAACTGTTACAGAATCTGTGTCGGCAACATGACCAAAAAATGGAGCAGAGGCTGCAGAGAGGGCAGTCTCCGTAAAATGGAATGAGGGAATCACCATCAGATCAGCCGTGGTCTTAGTGAATGTTGTGGCAGGATTGAATGGACCACTAATACAACTTATCATATATTTCTGTTTGTTCCAAGCAAACTCCCCTTCTCTCCAAGTGTCCCATTCTGGTGGGGACTGAATCACCTTCTCCTGTTCCTGCGTAACAGGATCCTCGGGCCTCAGTAGCCTCCAGTTGAGTGACTGCCTCCTGTTCCTGTGTCTCAGTCTCGAACAGTTGATTCTCCTGTTCCTGTGTCCCAGTTTCAAGCAGTTGATTGACTCCCTCCTGATC
>NC_057715.1:2813418-2853997 GCF_004010195.1 Chiloscyllium plagiosum | reverse complement strand
AACCTGCACAGCTTTGGACTGTGGGAGGAAACCAGAGCCCCCAGAGAGAACTCACACAGACATGGGAAGAATGCGCATACTCCATGTGGAATCGAACCCAGGCCCCTAGCACTGTGAGACAGCAGTGCTAACCACTGAGCCATCTTGTAACATCTGAAATGGTGCAGGGTTTTTGGAAGTGCACATTGAGTTGATTTGACATTGAAATTAAAATAAACTGTATTTATTCAGCCACATGTTTGCACTTGGTATGTTTGTGCAGCACCAAGACCTTGATAATGAGAAAGTAAATATGTTGACATTAGATTTTCTTTCATTCTAAATGTCCAGGTAATACTTCCTGCTTTTATATTCTTGAAAAAGAGTTTAATGTTGATGGCTGAGGAATATTACCTAAATGTCACCAGATAAATAAATGCAATTCATGAAAGTCTGCTTGTGTTGCCTGGATTAATGTCCAAGTCAATGCAGGGTAAATACTGAAAGGATGTTTCCCCTCATGGGAGGGTCTAGGACCAGAGGCCATCGTCTCAGAATAGAGGACACCAATTTAAGACTGAGATGAGGAGCAATTTCTTCTGTCAGAGGGTTGAGCATCTTTGGAACTCATTGCCACAGAGAGGGTGGGCACAGTCCTTGTGTATATTTAAGGGTGAGAGATAGATTCTTGATCAGCCAGGGAATAAATGTTTATGAAGAAAGGGCAGCAAAGTGGATGTGAGGAATGTCAGATCAGTCATGATCATATTGTACCATGGAACAGGCTCAAGAGGCCAAATGGCCTACTCTTGTTCCTATTTCAATAGTTTTGTGGGTTTAACAGATAACAGAAACATTGGCAGGTTTAGATTGGATTTTTAAAATCATGCACCAATCTTAGTTCTGGCACCTTTCCATCTAAGAAAGATGATGAATATGCAGCAAATAAATTACTTCAGATGGAGGATTTTCATTTGTTGCACCTTTGATGGTGCTGCAGAGACCAACCATTCAGAGACTTGTTCCTTCTACATGTGCTTCGTGTGAAGGAACTAAGTGACATTGTGTGAGATGCTGCTTTCTGCTGCAGCCTCTAGTCATTGTGGATGTGCACGTCAGTTCACAAGAGATATCATCATTTTCTTGTCATCAGCTGGTGTCTCCCAGATGGGATAATTGATGTCTAGGGCCTTCATGTCAAGCAGAGCTCTCAGCATTCTGCAGGTTGGCTGGCTCCGGTTACCTTCCCATATAGAAAGTCCTTGGACTTACAATCATTTTCCATTCTGCCAATGTGACCAAATCAACAAAATCACCTCTGTTCAGTGAGTGTTAGCAATCTTGGAAGTTCTGCTTTTTAGAGTACAATCACATTTTTGATTTTGTCCTACCAAGCTATCTCCTCAATTTGCAGCAGATAATGAAAAGGGTAATAGCTGGCTTTCTAATCTTGATATCTGTATTTTAAGAGGCCCTTGTACACCATCTGCATGGTGTTAGGAGTCTGCAAGACATTATTTCATGCTAATTTCATAAATCAAAGGTAGCAAATGTTTTCCCTAAGTGAGATTAAACTCTGCATTGAGGGACAAGTTCTCTGTCGAGAATTTGCTAACCATATTCAGCAGGATGTTATTTTGTGTCATTCCTAGTGGAGATGCAATACCTTGTCCCATGATGGTTTCCTTGATGCTTATGATCAAGGAGGAGAAAGTGAGGTCTGCAGATGCTGGAGATCAGAGCTGAAAATGTGTTGCTGGAAAAGCGCAGCAGGTCAGGCAGCATCCAAGGAACTGGAGAATCGACGTTTCGGGCATAAGCCCTTCTTCAGGAATCGAAGCTGAAGAAGGGCTTATGCCCGAAACGTCGATTCTCCTGTTCCCTTGGATGCTGCCTGACCTGCTGCGCTTTTCCAGCAACACATTTTCAGCTTATGATCAAGAAAAACTAGTCACAGATGAGTCTGGGTGTCCATGTGGCTGACTAGAACAGCGTTATCATGATCAGAATGTAATCTGTGTTAATGTCTGCTTTCAGTGTTGATTGATTGTAGGCCTTTCTGTTTGACCTAGAGTTCAAGTAGACTCCATTTTATAAATTTGATTTTAATACTTTTTCAATGAACAATTGGGTAATGATCCACATTTAAGGAATGCAGACACTCTGTTTAATTTGAGCGATTTGAGTTCACCTTGCCTTAGGCAGCTCTTTGAAAGAGTGTTAGACCTCACTCCAATCACTCTTTGCCCATTTCCCACAAACGTTGTGACAAAGATGTTAAAAGATTTTTCTTTAAATGTATATTGTTATTTTCATGATATCGGCAGCACTGACAAGCTCGGGAAGTATGCCTTATTTCTTGCTGCCCCAGAAAAGATGATGATGAGCTAGACTTTACACTTATTGCTGTCAGTCTGGTATAGGCAGATTAATAATACTGCAATGTAAGGAGCTGCAACATTTTGGGCCAGTTGCAATGGAGGAAGGGTGGTACTTATTCAAGCAAGGATGATGTGTGACTTGGAGAGAAACTGAAGCTGGTGATCACAGAGAAATGCTGCTAAAAGAAACCTTAGTGACTTTTAGTACATCTTGTATACAGTACATACAAGCATTCCTTCAAAGAAGTCTGGAATACACTGTGGTAAAAACAATGACTGCAGATGCTGGAAACCAGATTCTGGATTAGTGGTGCTGGAAGAGCACAGCAGTTCAGGCAGCATCCAAGGAGCTTCGAAATCGACGTTTCGGGCAAAAGCCCTTCATCAGGAATAAAGGCAGTGAGCGTGAAGGGGGGAGAGATAAGCTAGAGGAGGGTGGGGGTGGGGAGAAAGTAGCATAGAGTACAATGGCTGAGTGGGAGAGGGGATGAAGGTGATAGGTCAGGGAGGAGAGGGTGGAGTGGATAGGTGGAAAAGGAGATAGGCAGGTAGGACAAGTCCGGACAAGTCATGGGGACAGTGCTGAGCTGGAAGAAGTTTAGAACTAGGGTGAGGTGGGGGAAGGGGAAATGAGGAAACTGTTGAAGTCCACTGTGCTGAGCAATGAAAAGGTCATTCACAAGCAAGAAAAATTCAAGGGAACATTGAATGTACTGCAGTAACAGTGGCAGAGGGCATGGATGTTAATAATGAACGATGGGTTCTTTGCAGCTTCAAGAGCTGAATATGCCAGTGAGCCAAAGACCAGAATAACACCACAACATCAGCAGCCACTCCAAACAACAGCGTAGTAGGCTAAGGATGTGTGCATACATTGTTGCAGCTGCAAGTTAACAGTTTGCCTGTTAAGTAAACCTTTTTTTATATTTTCAAGTAAATTAAACCAACACCAGTGGCTAATCAAATGCAAAAGTGGCAATTCTATGTTGAGGAACACAATGCATGAAGGGAACAGATTGCCAATTGAATTAATTGCTTTGTTAAGCCATGGGAAGTCAGAAAGTGAAAGACTTGTGGACTATTCAGCCTCTGACCCTGGTCTGGTGGCCACAGCCTTTATGTGGCTGGTACAGATGATTTTGTGGAAGGAGTATAATTACTATTCTGTGCTCATCCTCAGTTTTGAGTCTATTTCTAGTTATACCTCCTTCTGATTATTTTCTTCTTTGTAAATCTGAAGACACATTTTACTGATATGGTTAATCAATTCTGTGACCTTTATTCAAGCTTTCTTTTTCTGTTGTAATAGTTTTCTTATATTCAATTCAGTGAGTCCCTTCTTTCTCCCACCCACAGATCAGTAATTATCCTGTATTTAATTACTAATTCATTTCAAATCACATTGATTTAGTCTGAGTTTGTCAGTTTGTGGGAATATGTTTATCCAGCATGCAGTTTTCATTCACTCATGGGACATGGACACCACTGACTGGATCAGCATTAACTTTCCATCCCTCATTGCCTCTTGAGAAGGTGGTGGTGAGCTGCCTTCTTGAACCACTGCAGTCCATGTGCGGTAGGTAGATCCATAATGCCAATAAGGAGGGAATTTCCCTTGATCTGTTTGATTATCAAGGGAGTCAATGATTATTGGGTGTAGCTGAAAATGTGTTGCTGGAAAAGCGCAGCAGGTCAGGCAGCATCCAAGGAACAGGAGAATCGACGTTTCGGGCATAAGCCCTTCTTCAGGAATGAGGAAAGGGCTTATGCCTGAAACGTCGATTCTCCTGTTCCTTGGATGCTGCCTGACCTGCTGCGCTTTTCCAGCAACACATTTTCAGCTCTGATCTCCAGCATCTGCAGTCCTCACTTTCTCCTCGATTATTGGATGTAAGCAAGAATATGGAATTGTAGCCATTATCAGATACCCATGATCACCTATGATCCTATGGAATAGTGGAGCTGATTGACCCAGCATTGCTCCGATACATATGTACATCAGTGCATTGCTATGTTTAATTATGTTTTACTGAAGTGTAGATGAACCACCATTCCTGACTTATTTGCTTTCATTGTCTCTTCATTTAACTGAATTTACCGTGGTTTTAGGTATTTAAAACTACCAGATGCCATTAGAGATCGTTGCTGAAGCGTGATCAGGGCAAGCAGGATACAGGACAAGTCACACTTCCACTTCTTTGGCAAGAGACTAAGTTCTTTTTGAACTCTTGGCTCCCATTTAAACACATTGGCTTTGAGCAGGAGACAGTGCCAATCAACATAGTGTCAAAGCTGGCTAGCAAGTGCAGGAAATCACACTGTCAGTCAGCCAAGAGAGCAATCCAGCATCAAATTAGTATTGGGAGGGAGAACGCAAGTTCAAAATGCTGATGGTTGTGGGAGGTGAGGGGAATCTGGAATCCTTGTAAAACCTTGAGGACCATTTCTGCTTCTTTTTGTCTCTAGGAAATTCTTGCAATAATGATTCCAAAATCCTAACTTTAGCCTTCTCTGAGTCTGCTGCTACTGCTGCTGCTTCCCACCAGTTTTTGCCCTCTGGCTTAGCGATTCCTGGGTTTTCTTTAATTTTACGTTAAAATCACAGCATGATGTAGTCAAACCATGTTAATTAGGAGTTTACTTGCCTCTTGGGGTTTGCTGCGACTCTGCTAAAATCCTGTTAACTGAACTGGTATGAGATGGGAATATTGCAGGAACACAATACAATGTTTCTGTCTGACTGGCATTATAACTTTATGCCTTTATGACTGCCATTCCTGATGAACCGCTTTTGCCCGAAACATCAATATTCCTGCTCCTCGCATGCTGCCTGACCTGCTGTGATTTTCCAGCACCACTCTAATCTTGACTCTAATCTCCAGCATCTGCAGTCCTCACTTTCACCTGCCATTGTAACTTCCCTAAACCTTACCTTTCTCACTGGGCAGGCTGGATTAAAGTTGCAGCAGTGTGTTCACTAATCCAGGGAGGAGCTCGGGCTGGAATTTTATCAGCAAATTCTGAATCTTTTAGATCCACAGGAGCACAACGTTTCACAACTGCCTTCAATCCTGGGTCAAGATATCATTATGGATTGCATTTACCAGACAAGTATCTGGGGCATTTGTATTCCCCCAGCTTGATTGAATTCTCCCATTATGTTAACTTTTGTTTGCATATAACCTTCAAATTCTGATGGAGCAAGTCTTACAGCCTCTACATTTGAAATAAAAATAAATAAACCAACCTTCTAGAACCAAGCATCCTTATTCAGTTTCACACAAATAAGCAGCTCACTGGTTAGCACAGCTGTCTCACAGCACCAGAGACCCAGGTTTGATTCCACCTTCAGATGACTATCTGTGTGGAGTTTGCACATTCTCCTTGTATCTGCATGGGTTTCCTCCCACAGTCCAAACATGTGCATGCTGGGTGGATTGGCCATGCTAAGTTGCCCCTGAGTGTCCAGGAGTGTACAGGATGGAAGTGAGTCAGCCATGGGAAATACAGGGTTACAGGGATGGGGTGGATCTGGGTGAGATGTTCTTTGGAGGGTTGGTGCAGACTTGATGGGCTAAACATCCTCTGCCTGCACTCTAGGGTCTGCTCCTCGGATGCTGTCTGAACTGCTGTGCTCTTCCAGCACCATTAATCCAGAATCTGGTTTCCAGCGTCTGCAGTCATTGTTTTTACCTGTTTATGGTTCTATAAAATGCTTATATCTTGCAGGCTGTTTGGCTTATTTTGATTTAAATCATCAAAAGGTTCAAAAACAAGGACATAACAAGGTCTGGTCAGAACTGAATAGATATTCAAAGGCACTCTCCTCTTAGTTTCAGGGTTAACTGTGCGATATGATGTAGAGGGCTCTTTCATTTTTTTCAACCTTAGCCCATATTTCATTCAAAGCCTGACTTCTGCTTGCAGATAAGACAGCTGATCATTCAAAGTACACAAAATTTATTAAATTCTTAGCTCATTTCACTGTGCTGGGTTGTATCAGATTTTTTTCAATCTTTGAGAAGCACTTTTCATAAGTAGACAAGTCAATACCATAAGAAATTTATATTCCAGGCCAAACAATTTAGAACAATTGATTAAAATCTGAACCAAGGAAGCAAGTCATTTACCAGCGACAGAAAGGTTTTGTTTAGAAGAGAGAAAAATTAGGAGTTATATGAATGTTGTTTTATGCCTTACTAATGAACCCTAGGTTTGGTTTTGAACATTTTAGGCAATTTAGTTTGGTGATGAATGTTACTTTGCATTTGATTTAACTTCAGGCATGTATTAAATGAAGCTGGCCAAATGTCTCTGCTAGGTCTCAAACACATTTGTTAATTGTTAGCAATTCTCTGCTCTATTTGGGGGCAGCACAGTGGCTCAGTGGTTAGCACTGCTGCCTCACAGCACCAGGGTCCCAGCCTCGGGCAACTGGCTGTGTGGAGTTTGCACATTCTCCCCGTGTCTGCGTGGGTTTCCTCTGGGTGCTCCGGTTTCCTCCCACAGTCCAAAGATGTGCAGGTCAGGTGAATTGGCCATGCTAAATTGCCCATAAGTAAGGTGCGTTAGTCAGAGGGAAATGGGTCTGGGTGGGTACTCTTTGGAGGGTCAGTGTGGGCTTGTTGGACCGAAGGGCCTGTTTCCACACTGTAGGGAATCTAAAATTGTCACATGTGTAAGAAACAGAAGCTGTAATAGGCTATTCGGTCCATTGAGCCTACTCCTCCATTCCAGAACATCATTATGGAACTCCTCCATTCACTCCAATTTCCCACTAGATCCATTGGTTTCAAATAACTATCAGTCTCAGTCTTGAATGTACTCATTGACAATACTCTTTGGAGGGTCAGAGTGGATTTGATGGGCCGAATAGTCTGCTTCTAACTTGGTATGCTTTCCTTTATTGGTCAGTGTATTGAGTACAGGAGTTGGGAGGTCATGTTGCGGCTGTTGGAATATTGCGTGCAATTCTGGTCTCCTTCCTATCAGAAAGATGTTGTGAAACTTGAAAGGGTTCAGAAAAGATTTACAAGGTTGTTGTCAGGGTTGGAGGGTTTCAGCTAGAGGGAAAGGCTGAGGCTGTTTTTCCGAGACCATCGGAGGCTGAGGGGTGACCTTATAGCAGTTTACAAAATTATGAGGGGCATGGATAGGATAAATAGGCAAAGTCTTTTCCCTAGGGTGGGGGAGTCCAGAACTAGAGGGCATAGGTTTAGGGTGAGAGGGGAAAGACATAAAAGAGATCTAAGGGGCAACGTTTTTACACAGAGGATGGTACGGGTATGGAATAAGCTGCCAGAGGAATTGGTGGAGGCTGATACAATTGCAAATTTAAGAGGCATTTGGATAGGTATATGAATAGGAAGGATTTGGAGGGATATAGGCCAGGTGCTGGCAGTTGGGACTAGATTGGGTTGGGATATCTGGTCGGCATGGATGGGTTGGACTGAAGGGTCTGTTTCCATGCTGTACATCTCTATGACTCTATTTGTATGCTTCGTCTCACCCTCATGTACTTTGTACTGCTACAAAGTCACACCCAGATCCCACAGGACTGCCATCTGTTAAACCATGAGAGCCACCAACAGAAAAAACAGATTGCATGACTCTCATTGGCCCACCTACCCTCTACCTTACAGGGCACAGGCAGTGGATGCTAACTAAAAGGAGACAGGTGTAACTGGATATTCCAGCATGCTAATTGAAGAGATGTTTCTGGCCATGAATGGGACAGCAATTGCTGAGACTATGGCCTGTGGAAGGACTGATACTATTATGAGAATATTCTCATACCTATTGGGCAGTACAGTGGCTCAGTGGTTAGCACTGCTGCCTCACAACGCCAGGGACACGAGTTCAATTCCACCCTCAGGTGACTGTGTGTGTGGAGTTTGCACATTCTCCCCGTGTCTGTGTAGTTTGTTCTGGTTTCCTCCCACAAGCCAAAACATGCAAGTTAGGTGAATTGGCCACGTTAAATTTCCCATAGTGTTCAGGGATGTGGAAGTTAGGTGCATTCGTCAGGGCTAAATGTAGGGTAAGGGAATGGGTCTGGGTGGATTGCTTTTTGGAGGGTCGGTGTGGGCTTGTTGGGCCAAATGGACTGTTTCCATACTGTAGGATTCTATGATTAATCCTTCTTCTCACATGACACTTCCCCCTCAGTTCAAACTCCCATCAATTTCCAATTGATGGTAAGGGTGTACCTCTTATTTTACCCCCTCTCCTTGCACTCTAACCTGGTCAGGCTGTGGGGGAACACCAAGGATAATGTGATGGTGAAGACACAAAACCTGACCCAATTTCTTATCTGCGAATCTGCAAAAACCTTAAAGGAGAAATGATTTTCTGCAGTATCTGTGGAGAGAAATCGTTAACTCTTTCTCTCCACAGATGTGGCCAGACCTGATGAGATTTTACAGGAATTTCTGGTTATGCTTCCAATTCCTAATACTACTGGGCCAATCAGAGGGGAGTCCAACCAGAAAGGGAGGGTAATGCTGATGTTGGTCACATGATGCTGCTCAAATGGAGACGCTCTTGGAGATATAAACCAAAATGAGAATTTCAGACTCATTAAACCAGTGAGCACCTCTGGACAAGAGAAAACCCTTTTAGCTGAAGATCATAAAGTCATAGAGATGTACAGCATGGAAACAGACCCTTCGTTCCAACCCGTCCATGCCGACCAGTTATCCCAACCCAAGCTAGTCCCACCTGCCAGCACCCGGCCCGTATCCCTCTTAACCCTTCCTGTTCATATACCCATCCAAATGCCTCTTAAACATTGAAATTGTACCAGCCTCCATCACTTCCTCTGACAGCTCATTCTATACATGTACCACCCTCTGTGTGAAAAAGTTGCCCCTTAGGTCTCTTTTATATCTTTCCCCTCTCACCCTAAACTTATGCCCTCTAGTTCTGAACTCCCCAACCCCAGGGAAAAGACTTTGTCTATTTACCCTATTCATGGCCCTCATAATTTTGTAAACCGCTATAAGGTCACCCCTCAGCCTCCGATGCTCCAGGGAAAACAGCTCCAGCCTGTTCAGCCACTCACTATAGCTCAAATTCTCCAACTCTGGCAGCATCCTTGTAAATCTTTTATGAACCCTTTCAAGTTTCACAACATCCTTCCAATAGGAAGGAGACCAGAATTGCACGCAATATTCCGACAGTGGCCTAACCAATGTCCTGTTCAGTGGCAACATGACCTCCCAACTGCTGTACTCAATACTCTAACCAATAAACGAAAGCATACCAAATGCCTTCCTCAATATCCTATATACCTGCAACTCAACTTTCAAAGAGCTATGAACCTGCACTCCAAGGTCTCTTTGTTCAGCAACACTCCCTAGGACCTTACCATTAGGTGTATATGTCCTGCTAAGATTTGCTTTCCCAAAATGCAGCACCTCGCATTTATCTGAATTAAACTCCATCTGCCACTTCTCTGCCCATTGGCCCATCTGGTCCAGATCCTGTTGTAATCTGAGGTACCCCTCTTCGCTGTCCACTACATCTCAGGCTGAGGGCAATCCTTATTGGCAGCAAGCCACTCAGATAGAATATGAAGCTTCCAATAGCGTCACAGGGATCCAAGGAGCTAGCAGTTTCCACATGCAGCAGAACTCCAGCTAATGGGAGTTTAAAGCTTGTTGATTATTTGCCTGACTGTGCTCCATAAGCCATCAATCCACTTCCCAGGCCACTCCTGGGAAACTCTCCGAGTGCTGAGAAAGTGGAGTCATCCACATGGTCTCCATACTTTGCTCCTGGCTCCCATCACAGCCTACAAAGTTCAATCTATCAATCCTCAGGTCGAAATATTGTCCCCGATCCTCCTAGACAAATATAGGTTCTTACTGAGAACCCTTGTCCCATGCCCCCTTCTCTTCCCTTTGCCAGGTATTTATCATGCTTTGTACGATGTTTCTTAATGTTTAAAACATATAGAAGTGTACTTGGTTAAGACAGGACCTCAGCTGAAGCATTGAGCTGGGGCAAATCAGCAATGACCCTCTGCTTGATGATCAGCTTGCTCTGCATATTTGTGTTACATGTTGACTTTACATGCACTGACAGCACTCAGTGTGACTCATCACAAATTGCGTGCACGTACCATTTTGGAGTTTGAAGGGCATTTGTAACACCTAAACATGGGCATGTGTATCATATTTCTTGCCCAAGGTAGTTGTGAATCAACACAACATGAAAATCCAGGCAATCACATCACTCAAACAGTGATGAGGATATTGAACACATGACCATCAGAAGTGATTAAGTTTAAAAAAACTTTGATAACTTCAAAAGGCAACTAAAAGAGCTCATGAAGAGAAAAGGGAATTGAAGATATGCTGAAAGGTTGAGATAAGGGAGCTGGAGTGGAAAGAGAGATATGTAGACTACAAATACCAGTACAGTCTAGTTAAGGTTAAATGGTCTACTGCTCAAATGCTTAATGCATTTGTATGAAACACCTTTACTTTAACAGAGGTATCATCTTTTAAAATTTTAATTGACTCAAATTTTGTACTTCAACCAACATTTCTATTTCAGATCAAGTAATAGTACTTTAATTGTTCTTTTTTTAAATTTACGTCTTGTCAAAGTACTAACTATTTATCCTTGTTGTTTACAATTTCATGTGTCTGGTTATCAAGGCTGGTACTGACAGGCAATTTCCTCAACTGTTTTAATTGTTTATTCAATTGCCCCAGATTGTCAAGTCTGACTGAAACTCAAGTGTACAGCCTCTCTTTATGGCCAGGTTATCAGGGCCTACTTATTTTGCAAAACATACAAGAACATTGATTACAGTAAACTGATAGTCAGGAGCTTGTCTCTGCCCTGCACTGTGATTATATGGGCGGCGCCATCTTATTTTCAGGCATCTGCCAGTCTATGACCATGTGTTTGTGTGCGTGTGCTCTATTGTGCAGCATCCACAATAAACACAGCCATTCTGGATTGAGCAACTGATGGCACTGAGCATCTCAGGATGGCTGGTACCACCCAAAAATTGTAACAGTGTAACAGCATGCTTAGGCAAAGTGTGTCAAGAGAAGACTATGAACTGGTGCTCAAGCAAGAGTCACACTGGGGCTGTGAAATGAGTCTGTTGTTGGGTTCCAAAAGGTATGGCAAAATATGCTTTCCTCAGTTTGAAATTTGGTTCTTTACTTGATGAGTTTTCTAATATAAAGGACATGGAAGTAATGTTCATTTCTGACATTCTGACCTTTTATTTTACCTTTTATGATGACTTTTTGCTCCTCTTTGATGATCAGTTTTATATCCAAATGGATCCTTTTCATTTTTGGCAGGCCATCAATTTAATGTACATTTAAGTTTTTTTTTACTTCCATTACACATTGCATGCAAATGATATTTGGTTACCTACACCAGTTGTGTTTTTTAAAAAGCTCTGTCAGGTGGTCTATTTGGAATTTGGAATGAAAAACAGGAACATTTGGAGCTGCAAAATTGCAGTAATGTAGGTGAAATATATTTATGTAATGCTAAAAGAACAGAAATATTCAGACAGAGAAAAAGGTTTCAGGTATTTGTAAAACATTTCTTGTTTGCATCCTATCCTGTGCAAGACAGATAGAACACCTCCCAAGTAAGGTTGCAACATTAAGTCTTGGATAGACTAGGCCTTATAGATTTTTAAATGACAGGTAGACTATGCAACAAGCATTTTACACAAATATATTAATTTGTGTGGCATGGTGGCTCAGTGATTGGCAATGCTACCTCACAATGCCAGGGACCCTGGTTTGATTCCACCATCAGGCAAACTGTGGAGTTTGCACATTCTCCCCGTGTCTGCATGGGTTTCCTCCCACAATCCAAAGGTTTAGTGAATTGGCCATGCTAAATTGCCTATAGTGTTAGGTGCATTAGTCAGGGGTAGGTATAGGGTAGGGGAATGCGTCTGGGTGGGTTACTCTTTGGAGGGTCAGTGTGGAATTGTTGAGTCTCAGGGCCTGCTTCCATACTGTAGGGAACCTAATCTAATCTGGTCATACTAAATTGCCCATAGTGTTCAGGGATGTGTAAGTTAGTTGCACTGGTCAGTGGAAAATATAGGATAACAGGATAGGGGAATGGGTCTAGGTGGGTTACTCTTCAGATGGTCAGTGTGGACATGTTGCATTGAAGAGCCTGTTTCCACACTGTAGGGATTCTATGATTCTACAACAGACCTGTTTGACAAATCAAGTTTCTTAAAACTAAAACTTCAGCATTAAGGAAATGAAATTAGTTGAAAAACAAATTTTCAATTATTGAAAGATGAGAAAATTCAACTGTTGGTAGAAAGAAATCAAGAATTGTGAAATTGGAAAATTGACCAGAGCAGAATTTGCATTGTTCCATCACAGATGTAAAGATTCTGCAACATGAGATGTTGCTGACATCCCGGACAAGCAGATCCTGAACCTGCTCTTGTTTGGCAGTGATCGTCCTGGAGGCATACTCTCTCTGGTAAATCAACAGCTTCACTGAAGGGCCTTGGAAGTGTGAATCAAAAATATAATCAATCAAGGACAAAGCCAGAGATCCATCCAGTGCAGAAGGAAACCCACCCTCACCTCCGCCATCACACCCCCAACCCCACCCCCAGGAGGAATTGTTAAGCTGTTCCTGCCCAGAGCCCATTAATGGGATATGAAGCCTCTGACTTTGGTGGCCTACCCATCCTGGCAGAGGCAGGCTATTTCCATTGAGCTGCCAGAGGCTCATTCTGTGAGTGCCAGAAGACTGGTGAGGTCACCAAAGCATCCCTAATTGGTCACTGCCATGGAGCAAGCAGCTGATCACATCCCCTACTCAACCCAGGGAGAGTCCCTGGTCATCCAACAGCCACACCAAGACAACTCCCCTCCCAGTTTGCCAGCTGCTGTCTCCAAGTCACCCACCACCGGCCCAGAAAATTTCTGCTCAGTCTGCACAATCTGAAAAGAGTTAGAGTGGACTTATCAGACTTTAATAATCCGACAATAACTGGAGGACGGCGATGCTGCAAGGAAGGGACAGAGCAGAAAAGAGATCAGAAGCTCTTCCTGAGTTAATGCAAAGTAGTCTGAGGATAGCCTTTCAATCACAATGGAGAAAGAGTAAAGCAAGAGGAAATTGGATCCTCCTGAAGTGAGGGTTTTGATGGAAGAGTCATTGACTTTTTGAAGATTTTGGTATCTTTAGTCAAAGATTTCTAATGATTTCTGGTATCTTAATCTAATAATACCTCGTTACAAATTTACATATCAGAACCATTCCTCATCAAAATCTATTCATTGTTCAGCACTATATTTTCAATGCTCTCAGATTTATACATACCTGACATCTGGTAACTTGCTGGTCTGCTAAGTTCACATTTCATTCAATTCCTCCTGTTTCTATACATGTATTGATTACCTTCTTGCTCAGCAGCTGTGGATAGTTTTCTCCTGTCAACTGAAAACCCCCCCCAGAGAATGATATGTGCTTTGTGGAGTGTGCTTGAAATTTCAGCAAAATGGAAACAACAGTTCACACATATTTAGTTTGGTTTTGTTCCTTCCTACACTATTGGACCTACACTCTGTGACTTTCCCTCGTGCCATTTAGAGTTTGTAATTGTTCAGCAAAGGAATCTGCTGCCTCCACAAACACAAGCCTTAATTTCCCTCCACTTCCACAATCAGTTTTTCAAATGAATGCCCATATCATTTCACTGTGCATCTCTGACTCACATGAATGTAAAACATCTGACTATCAACATATAAATATGTGCAGAGAAGTTCCTTCATTGACCTGATTTTAATTTATTAAAATAAAATGAAGTAACAGGAAAATAGACTTCAAGGAAATTACTGTTCTTCATTGTTAGTCATTTATTTTCATTTCAGTAATTTTGTTCCATTTAACAACCAGACAAACACAAAGGCTGCAAACAGACTTCACAGCTAGATGCCAGCAACAAATAACAGAAATATTGGTTTCCCGTGAAGATGTGATCTCAGCACAGCCACATGTACTGACCTACCACCTGCTTGCTCTCACCTCAATCAACCAGCACCAAAGCCATCAAACCTTAAACCCTGGTACACATTTTCACTCACGCTGTTCAATATTGCTTTGGCCTGCCACAGTTCAGACAGATTCAGTTCTCCACCACCTGTTTCCACCTTTCACTGTGAGGAAAACTGCTGCGAGGCTTTGTGCCTTCTGACATCTGTAAACAGGTGCTAACTAACCAAGTACACAGCCTTGAGATTCACAGAGCTGTCAATACTCTGATGGGAAGTGGAGTTAATAGAGGGAACGCGAAATAAAGATACCACAAGCAAGCTGAGAAATTGAGGGACAAATAGAGAACTTTAGAAGTGACTTTTCTTTATAAAATAATCTTCTATTTGTTGTTTATTTCATATGTTTGAAGTGTCAATGTATAATCCTCAATAAATGTGAATAGATCATTTTTTAGTCCCTTTGCCTGGTGTCAAAAGACTCAACACTGACCTTAGCATGATCCTGATGATGTAACTAGCTCAATTCTGAAACAAATATTGTGTGTCTAAAATACTAATATAAGTCGTGATTCCCTGTTAATATTAAAATCAAGGTCCTTTAGTCTCAATATTCTCTGTGAACACAGCATTTATTGAGGCCTCAGTCTCTGGAGCTCCATCAGGAATCCTGTTCTATGGCTCAGTGCTCACCTTTTTTTCTTTTATTCACTCATGAAATTTGGGTATCACTGACTCAGCCAGCATTTATTGCCCATCCCGAGGTGCCCTTGAGAAGGGGTGGTGAGCTACCTTCTTGAACCACTGCAGAGCATGCATGAAGGTTTCAAAATGACAGAGGTCTCTTCATTGCAAGAGAGAGTCAGGTAGCTGGCACAATTCATCAGTTCATCACCCAAAAGTCAAAATTGTTCCTGTACAACTTAACTTGCCATTAGCTTTCACATTTGGAATGAACTCCGAGGTGGAGCTTATTCCAAAATACCTCCTGCTCAGCATGCCTTTCGGAGACATGGCTGTGATATCATCACTGTATCATAGCATGTGACCTCAGGATATAAAAGTATCATGTTCCATTTTACCTTGGGTCAACTGAAGCATGACACTCGATGGAAATCATGCTGCTCTGATGTAGCTGAGTATTGTGTCTAAGGAATGCAATGTTGTGAACATATAAGGTGGTTATCATAAATGTCTGTTAGATTCTTCAATACCATGATATCCACACACTGTTTCTTATGATATGGAGATAACATAAGCATTGCCACATCGAGCAGAACAACTTATTGGTGGCAAAAGTACATGGTGACAATGTTGGCCATCAATAAATCATCTCTCATATTTTGGTGGCAGGTACTTGGACAACAGAAAAGTCAGACAAGTGAGAGTTTCCTTCCATTAAGCAGCATCACTTTCTGTTATTACAGACAGGATTACAGCAAAACTTCGGCTACATTGTAATCTCTCTAGCCCTGAATTTTTGGGGCCAGGTCATTTCTGCATTCTGGATTACAGAGTAACCTTAGAATACCTAGCCACATGTGTGTGAATAGGAAAACACCAGAGATATGAAAATGTAAAACAGTGACTAAAAAATATTAGAAAGCTGGAGTAAAAGTTATTTTACTCATCCAAGTACAGTATCTTCCATGTTTGTGATCAGAAGATGTTGAGGGAACAAAAAAATCAAAACACAGAATACTTTTGCAATTGCAAGAGTAGGCTGAGGTAATGAACGTTCAGACTCACAAGATACAGATTCAGATAGGTTTGTTCTTTACACCAAGAGTAATCAATGCTTGGTATGGACTCACAGGAAGAGAAGTGCAAATAAAAATTCTGGACTCACCAAGGAAAAAAATCAGATGAAAGCAATGGGAAGCCTGTAGATATTTGCGGAGAGATTGATCAGGGTAAAGTCAAGTTATTTGGGTTAAACTGAGAATTAAGAAAGGGATGATCACCTTATTAGGATTGTATTACAGACCCCCGAATAGTCACAGAAAAATTGAGAAACAAATTTGAAAGGAGATTTCAGTTATTGGTAAGAAGAATAGGGCGGTTATGGTAGAGGATTTTAACTTTCCACAATGGACTGGGACTGCCATAGTGTTAAGGGTTTAGATGGAGAGGAATTTATTAAGTGCATACAAATTTTCTCATTCAGTATGTGGATGCACTTACTAGAGAAGGTGCAAAACTTGACCTACTCTTGGGAAATAAGGCAGTGACTGAGGTGTCAGTGTGGGAGCACTTTGGGGCCAGTGACCATAATTCTATTAGCTTTAACTTAGTGATTAGGCAAGAACTTTCAAAAGCTGATTGGGGGCAGAAACTTGCAGGTAAAGGGACGACTGGAAAATGGGAAGCCTTCAGAAATGAGATAACGAGAGTCCAGAGACAATATATTCCTGTTAGGGTGAAAGGAAAGACTTGTAGGTGTAGGGAATTGAGGGTTTGGTTAAGAAAAAGGAAGAAGCATATGTCAGGTATAGATAGGAGAGATTAAGTGAATCCTTAGAACAGTATAAAGGCAGTAGGGGTATAGTTAAGAAGGAAATCAGGAGGGGAAAAAAGGGGACATGAGATAGCATTGACAAATAGGGTTAAGGAGAATCAAAAGGGTTTTTACAAATATATTAAGAACAAAAGGGTAACTAGGGAGAGAATAGGCCCCTCAAAGATCAGCAAGGCAGCCTTTGGGTGGAGCCGCAGGAGACGGGGGAGATACTAAACAAATATTTTGCATCAGTACGTACTGTGGAGAAGGAAATGGAAGATATAGAATGTAGGGAAATAGATGTGACATCTTGAAAAATGTCCACATTACAAAGGAGGAGGTGCTGGATGTCTTGAAACTCATAACAGTGAATAAATCCCCAGGACCTGATCAGGTGTACCCTAGAACTCTGTGGGAAGCCAGGGAAGTGATTGCTGGGCACTTTGCTGAGATATTTGTACCATCGATAGTCACAGGTGAGGTGTCGGAAGACTGGACGTTGGCTAGCATGGTGCCACTGTTTAAGAAGGGTGGTAAGGACAAGCCAGGGAACTATAGACCAGTGAGCCTGACATTCGGTGGTGAGCAAGTTGTTAGAGGGAATCCTGAGAGACAAGATTTACATGTATTTGGAAAGGCAAGGACTGATTAGGGATAGTTAACATGGCTCTGTGCGTGGGAAATCATGTCTCACAAACTTGATTGAGTTTTTTGAAGAAGTAACAAAAAAGATTAATGAGGACAGAGCAGTAGATGTGATCTATATGGACTTCAGTAAGGTGTTTGACAAGGTTCCCCATGGGAGACTGGTTGGCAAGGTTAGGTCTCACAGAATACAAGGAGAACTAGCCATTTGGATACAGAACTGACTCAAAGGTAGAAGACAGAGGGTGGTGGTGGAGGGTTGTTTTTCAGACTGGAGACCTGCGACCAGTGGAGTGCCACAAGGATCGGTGCTGGGTCCTCTACTTTTTGTCATTTACATAAATGATTTGGATGTGAACATAAGAGGTATAGTTAGTAAGTTTGCAGATGACACCAAAATTGGAGGTGTAGTGGACAATGAAGAGGGTTACCTCCGATGACAATTGGATCTTGATCAGATGGGCCAATGGCTGAGAAGTGGCAAATGGAGTTTAATTCAGATAAATGCGAGGTGCTGCATTTTGGGAAAGCAAATCTTAGCAGGACTTATACATTTAATGGTAAGGGAGTGTTGCTGAACAAAGAGACCTTAGAGTGCAGGTTCATAGCTCCGTGAAAGTGGAGTCACAGGTAGCTAGGATAGTGAAGAAGGCGTTTGGTATGCTTTCCTTTATTGGTCAGAATATTGAGTACAGGAGTTGGGAAGTCATGTTGAGAGGACATTGGTTAGTCCACTTTTGGAATTTTGCGTGCAATTCTGGTCTCCTTCCTATCGGAAGGATGTTGTGAAACTTGAAAGGATTCAAAAAAAATTACAAAGATGTTGCCAGGGTTGAAGGATTTGACCGATAGGGAGAGGTTGAATTGGCTGGAGCTGTGTCCCCCCGGAGCGTTGGAGGCTGAGGGGTGACCTTATAGAGGTTTACAAAATTATGAGGGGCATGGAGAGGGTAAATAGACAAAGTCTCTTCCCTGTGGTGGGGGAGTCCAGAACTATAGGGCATAGATCTAGGGTGAGAGAGGAAAGATATTAAAGGGACAGAGAGTGGTGCCTGTCTGGAATGAGCTGCCAGAGGAAGTAGTGGAGGTTGGTACAGATACAACATTTAAAAGGCATCTGAACGATCTATGAATAGGAAGGGTTGAAGGGATATGGGCCGGGTGATGGGAAGTGGGACTAGTTTGGGTTGGGATATCTGGTCAGCATGGACAATTTGGACCAAAGGGTCTGTTTCCATGCTGTACATCTCAATGAGTCTATGACTCTGAATGGCTTTTCTCATTTACATTGGGGTTTTGTTAATATTCCACCTTTAGCAGATGGGTAGACTCCAGGAAGAGATCGTTAGTTCTAAACTTGCTGTCTGTTGACCTCCAGGCAAAAATGACAGAACTTTGCAAAGCTGACTCCATAAGATCAATTATTACGCTCTGTGCCTGGATAACAGAACCACCAAAGTCGACAACATGTGCAGCTCAGACACAAAAGTCAGTCACAGACTCACAAAAGACTTCTCAGAAAATCACTACAATTACTTCTCTCATTCGTACATTTTGTAGGGGTACTGGAGTAGAATATAATGGTTCACTGATACACTCTTCAGCATGGCATAAAGGGGTAACTAAAGAGATACATTCCTCAATCTTGCCTCCCAAAAGACCTATGTTAGAGGTTACAGAGGAACTGAATTTTCCACTTGGGCAACTCCTCGATGCCTAGAACCCTCTGAAAGTTTCCATTTCATTTGGAGACTTGGGAGGATTTTGAGGAAATTAAGTAAAATAGTTATTCAAAAAATGTTAGACAATTAAAACCCCTAACCCCAATTACAACCCCTACAGACTATTGACGCTTCAGACCCTGGCCTGACAACCCCACCCCACTCCACCCCACTCTGGGACATAACCAAACCTCCCAGCTTCTGACACCTGACACCACCCCCTTCACCCCTTCCCCCCTACACCCAACCGACCCCTCATCCCCTCAATATTCAAAACATAGTACAGTACAGCATAGAAACAGGCCCTTCAGCCCAATATGTCTGTGCTGACCATGATGCCATTCTAAACCAATCCCATCTCCTTGCGCATGGCACATATCCCTCTATTCCCTGCCTGTTCATGTGTCTGTTTCAATGCCTCCTAAACATTACTACCATATCTGCTTCTCCCACCCTCCCTGGCAGCGTGTTCCAGAGACCTAACCACCTCTGTGCAAAACGAGTATCTCGCATATCGCCTTTAAACATTGTCCCTCTCATCTTAACCAATGCTGCCTAGTATTTTGACATTGCTGCCCTGGAAGATAGACTCTGACTATCCACCATATCCACAAATTTCATAATTTTTATATACTTCTATCACAGAGTCATGCAATGATCCATTTTCAATACCCAGATACCCAGCTATATAACTGCACAGAACTTTCACTCAGTACTGAATACTGTTCATTGAACTTGGCCAAAACCAGCTCCTCTCTAATTTCCTGAAATATTAGCCGTGGTATTTCAGACACTGACTGCATTAATACCACTTCCAGTTCGATTCCCTCCTTCTGAAACCCACTGTGTAGAGCACAGCTAGAGTACCAGTAATCATTGCTTGTGTGCTGTGCAATTGTCTCTGCACAGTGAAATTTAACACCACCAGAAACATGAGGCACAGTGATTTAAGTAGAAATCTGCTCAAGGAAGAGAAGGCATTGAAGAAAGCCAAAATAAAAGAGAAATAAAGAGAAAGAACATAGTAAAAGATACAATTAAAGAACGAAACTAAAATATGGAATCAGTAAGGGTTTCTATATATATTTTAAGAAATAGTTAACAAAGTGAGTGTCACTGAACTGAAATGTTAATTCTGCTTTCTGTCCATGGAAACCGACAGACCTGCTGATTTTCTCCAGCTATTTCTGCTTTTAATTCAGATTTCCAGCATCCGCAGTTTTTTTTGTTAACAAAGTGGAGAATTAATAATGGAAAATAAGGAAATGGCAGATGAATTGGGCAGATGTTTTGCAATAGTCTTCACTATAGGACAAGTAACATCTCAGAAGCAGTGCTGAATCAGCAAGTGAAAAGGAGATAGGAACACTGAAAAATCACAATCACCACAGAAATGGCACTGGGTAAAAGTTTGGAGGGGCAGGCTGTTAAGAGCTTGGATCCTGATAGACTTCATCCTTGGTTCATAAACGATGTGGCTTGTGACTTGGTTGATGTATTAGTTTTACTTTTCCAAAATCCCTTGTTTCAGGGACAATCACTTTGTATTGGATGATGCAGAATGTGACTCTTGCATTCAAAAAAGGAGCAAGACAGAAAGCAGAAGACCACAGAACAGTTAACATCTGCCATAGGGAAGATAATAGAAGCCATTATTAAATTAAAAAAGAGACCGAAGGGGCAACTTTTTCACACAGAGGGTGGTAAGTGTATTGGATGAGCTGCCAGAGGAAGTGGTGGAGGTTGGTACAATGACAACATTTAAAAGGCATCTGGATGGGGATATGGATAAGAAGGGTTTGGAGGGAAATGGGCCGGCTGCTGGCAGGTGGGACTAGATTGGGTTGGAATATCTGGTTGGCATGGACGGGTTGGACCATAGGGTCTGTTTCCATGCTGTACATCTCTATGACTCTATGACTATAACTTATAGCAGGTAATTTGTATAATGTCAAGGTAATCAGGCAGAGTCAAAATGGTACTGAGAAATGGAAATCATGTTTGACCAATCTTGGAGCTCTTTAGGATGGTGATACACGGTCTGGATAAAGGTAAACCAGTCCAATGTACTGTATGTAGATTTCCAGAAGCCATTTGATAAGGTGCAACATCAAAGGTTATTGAAGAAAACAAAAATGCATGAGTGGGGGCTAGGATGGATAGGCTAGCTAACAGGAAGTAGGGAGGGAACAGTTGGCAAGATATAAGGAGAAGTGTCACCTAAAACTGTTTACAATTACAATTATTTGCAATTTATGTAAATGACTTGGAAGGAGGGACAGAAGTTATGTGTTTACCTAATTAGCTGTGAATTCAAGGATCGATCAGAAAGTAGGTTGTGAACGCGGCATAAGGAGGCTGCAAAAGACATAGGTTAAGTGAATGGATATAGATTGCACAAGTGGGAAATTGAAAAATTGTCCATCTTGTTAGGAAAAATATACAAGGATGTTACCTAACTGGTGAGAGATTACAGAGCTTTAAGATGCAGAAGGATTTGGGTTCTCTCACGTATTTATCATGAAAGATTAGTACACAGCTACAAAAAGCAATCTGGAAAGTTAATCAAATTTTATCATTCACCACAAGAGAAATTGTATGTAATAGTATAGAGATTGTTTCAGTTATACAGGACATGAGTGAGGCCACATCTGCAATACTGTGCACAGTATTGGTCTCTTTCTTTAACAAAGGGTGGAAGTACATTGGGCATAGTCACAGAAGGTTTACTGGACTAAAACCTGGAAGGAAATAGTTGTCTCAAGAAAAAAGGCAGGACAAGTTAGGGTTATATCTGCTGGAGCTTGGAAAAGTAAGAGGCGATTTGATTGAAACTTTAAGATCCTGAGAGGTCTTAACAGGCTGATGTGCAGATGGTAAATCCTTTTCTGGAAGAATTCAGAACTCGGGTTCACTGTTTAAAAATCAGCAGTTCCCATTTACAACAAAGATGAGGCAAAATCTCTTCTCTCAGAGAATTAAAATCTTTGGGACTATTTCCTTGAAAAAGTGGTGGGAGCAAAAGCCCTCACCCCCTTACAAAAGTAAAGACATAAGGCGAGATGTAAATAGATTTTTATTCAGCAAAGAGGTGATAAGCTGTCAGGAGCAGGAAGTAATATAGATTTGAGGTTATAATTAAAGCAGTTATGATATTATTAAGTGATGAAACATTCTTGTTGGGGGTGAATGCCCCATTCATTCCTGCCACTAATTTGTGCATTTCTTTGTCATTGGGAATAGAATGATAACAAAAAGGGAGGTCTACAAATGAGTCTGACAGTTGTTTGTTATGCTGACCACATTAGTTATTTCATAACCTTGAGATTTGACCTGTCCCACAGGACACACTCTTCCCTCACACACAAAGTAATACAATCAGCAGCTACTCATTAGATTAAATTGGAAGGCATGCTTATTCCAGAGTAAATGAGCAGGGACTGCAGGTTGTACATGCACGTTTATATTTCTGTGTGCAGAAGCTGACATGCTGCCCCTCTGCATCGTACTTGTCAGCAGATGAAGGAGAATGTGGTAGGGAGAAGTGTGACATTCGGTAAATTGTATTCATCACACATTTAGCAGCCAAACTGACTCAAAGATACTCCTCATGACATTATGGCTCAGCAGCAGGAAAATTATTCATTTTCAAAATAGGGACACATGTTGGAGTATCAAAGCACCATATGATGGGGTGAAGAGTGCCAGGTTCCCCAATAGGAAACAGAGGAGTTAATATTTAAATAGAATCACAAACCTCAATAAATAATTATCCAGCAGATCAAGGAGCATCTGTGGAGGGACAAGCAATGTTTTAGATTAATGACTGTTAGTCAGAAAGGTTTTGATGAAAGGTTACTTCCAGAAATGTTGTCCTTAATTATAACCGACAAAAATAAGTTGGTTTCGATCGGATGAGTGATAACTTCTCAAAAATTTGTTCCCCAACACAAACTTGTCTCCGACTCACTCACTTCCAGCTTTAACTGAGGCTGAAATGTGAGTGGTCACCAAGCCATTCTCAGAGAGAGAGAGAGAGAGGGAGAGGCTGGTGCTGATGCTGATTATCACAGGGCTCCATGCTTTGAGGAGTAATCAGGGCTTGAGCAACATCACACCTCTCTCAAGAAGGCCTCACCCCTTTACAAAAGTAAAGACTTTAGGCCAAATCTATCAAAAACAGTTTGCTCTCACTGTGACAATGTTTTCCAAATCTGGGTCATACAAGGAAGTGAAGACTTTGTAGAGAGGCAGTTGTGAGCTAATGTTAATATCACTCGGTTAGTAATACAGAGACCTAGATAACTGCTCTGGATACTTAGGTTTAGATCCTACTGTGGCAGATGATGAAATTTGAATTCAATTTAACACATCTGGAATTAAATGGCATCTGGTTCTTTAGGAAAGGAAATCTTCCATCCCTAATCAGTCTGACCTATATATGACTCCAGACCCACTGAAATGCAGTTGACTTTTAAATACTCTCATTCATTGTATCAACCTGCTATGAAGTCTAAAGAAAAGAATGAAGCCAAACAAGTCACATTGTGTTAAGCTAAGCACTGAATAGTCCATCCTACTAACGTCTGAGGATCTGTGTCAAAATCAGGAATCATACTTTACAGAAAACATCCCAGATACCACCACCATCATCCATGATATGCCCTGATATGAACATATGCAAACATCTTCAGCTAGAGGTGCTGAATGGATGGTTTATTTCAGCCTTCCCCAGAGGTCACCCACATTACAAATGCCAATCTTCAACGAATGTGGTTGACTCCATATAATATCAAGAAACAGCTACAGACACTTGTCACTGTGAGTGCTAAGAGCTTTTACAGCACTCCAGCAATAATACGAAGACATATGCTCTAAAATTACTCATACCACTGGACATGCTCAGCGAGTGCGTCTAGATGAGTGACTGTCCTGGACATCAAGGCTGCATTCAACTGAGAATGGCACCAAGAAACCCGAGCAAAATTAGGCTCAATGGGAATCAGGGGAAATTCTGCATTGGTTAGATTCATATCTAACACAAAGGAAGGTGAATGCTGTTGTTGGTTATTTGTTCAATAACCCATCACCCTCTTCACAGAATGGCTATTTTGCAGTTGTAAATATTCAATCTTCCCTAGATTTTATCTTTGTCAAAACTACCACCACCACAGAAGCTTCCAAAAATGTTGGGACCTTGATCACAGTGGAAACTGTTACTCGAAGACTTATCATTCTTCTCTTACCCTGGCCCATTCTCTGACTCTGATTGTTTGAGGTTGGGACTGTCTTACAATGCTTAAAGTTACAGCGGCCCTTTAAGTGCAATGTTAAACTGAACTGCCCTTCTTCCCAGTGGCAGAGATTCATTCAACAGAATTTCACCTGAATGAATCCATGTTTCATGTTTAATTGTTACAGTTTCTCCACCTCCCTCTAACAAGTCACACAAAGTAAATACACCCAGACCGCAGAGGCAAGTAAATGTCCTCTCCCCCAGACTCAATTTTTAGATGAACCTAGAAATAACCAGTACAGTGCCTCCTGTTCCAATGGTGACCTTTTATAACACACAAGTTCAAAATTAGGTAGACTGGTACATAAAAGTGCACTAAAGGAAATTAGATTCATTGGAATTTTGTACTGTAGGTTGAAATTTTGCCCATATTATGTGACAACATTCGCTCTCCAGAACTTATGTATGTGACCTTTTGTCAAAAATTTATCATGCACTCACATTATAATTATACAGAATATGTAATTAATTTTGTAAATCACTTTGAATTTAGTTATGGCTATAAACCCTGCAAAGGGCAGTCTGTCAGTTCTCAAAGGCTCCTTCCATTTCAGCTCGTGATTTGGGAAGCCTTGATTAATTTGGTAAGCAAACCTTCACAGACCTTGGCAGCAAAATATCTCATTAATTTTATGTGTTCACGGGGAAGAAGTACACTCTTTGACAGTTGCCCCCTAAATATTGGCACTGCCTTCAGCTTGTACCTGTTAATCACCTCATCGGACAATTGACCAATTCCTCCAATGGTTTCAGCCACTTTCCAATGACTCAGCTGGATTGTTGTTAGAGTCAACTTTTATGTGTTTTGAATCTGAAGGTATCAAGCAGGAATGATTCTATTCTATCATTCATCTCCTAGTCCTTGAATCATTTTATTTTTTGGAGAACAAGGACTATCTGGTATAATCAATAATTCATGAGGAATCCACATCCAAGCAATTTATTGAATGTTGGACAATTTACCACTCAAATCCAAACTTTCACAGCTTTTTTTCAATGCCAAAACTGGCGAAGGTAGGCGGGTTATGTAGGTGCCAAAGGCCAGTCTTTATCACGGCTCAGATTTTGCAGTCAGTTAAGTGGCCAATCTAATGACTGAAATTTCAGTAGCACCAGGGCCAGCAGTGGTCGCTGTGCAGGTGGAGATGAGAGTGTTCTTAAGAACACGACAAAACCAGCAGCAAGCCTTTTACATACATCAGAACGAGGAGCAGGAGTAGGCTTCTGGCCCTTCGAGCCTGTTCCGCCATTCAATACGGTCATGGCTGATCTTTTCATGGACTCAGCTCCGCTTACACACGCTCTTACTGTAACCCTTAATTCCTTTACTATTCAAAACGATATCTATCTTAGCTTTAAAAATATTTACTGAGGAAGCCTCAAACACTTCACTGGGTAGGGAATTCCATAGATTCACAACCAAAACTACATACAGTACTTCAGTTATGGCCTCACCAGCACCCTAAATGCTGCAGCATAACCTCCCTGCTTTTAAACTCAATTCCTTTAGCACCCTCAAGGCTGCTTCACCATTCAATAACATCATAGATTATCTGATCAGGGCCTCAGTTCCATTTTGCTTCGTGCCCTCCCTAACCCATGACTCCCTTGCATATCAAAATTCTGCAAAACTCAAACTTTGAAAGTATTCAGTAAAAGTAAGCTAACCTCTGCTGCTCTCTGAGATAGATAATAGCTAAGATTCTCAAACTGAGGAAATCAATCCCTCTACATTTATGACCGGGGTTCTTGAGGTCGGGTGAGGTATGTCTGAAGTGCTGAGATTTGTCAGACAAGCCCTAGTTTGTGGGCTAACAGTTAAAGGAGAGGCCATTGGCCCTCAAGTGGAGGTGGGAAGATGCTTTTGGTTATAGACTCCAGGGACTCAATTAGTCCCATTGTGAGCAATTAATCTGGCACCTTTCCTGCCATTGGAAAAATGGCATTGGCTTTCCAGCCTCCTAGACCATCGCTAATAGTCTCAGAATGTTTTAGTCATTAGCTCTGTTTCTTTCTGCACAACTGTTGCCTGACATGTTTCTGGAATTTTTTGTTTTCCTTTTGAGAAAGAAAAATGGGATAAAGACAGCAAGTGAGAAAAGAGATAATAGAAGATTTTAAAAACACATTTTTAAATTATTAACACTAATTACATTTTGAAGGTATGGGATCTACACTTATAAAATGCTATTTTCAGATCAAGAAAGACTATAACGATGATTTACTAGCTGTTGCTTGCTCCTGAATATACAATCATTGTTGATTGTGTTACATCCTTAGCTAGTGTGTCTACAATGTAAATTTGTGCTCTTACAGTCATTTCAATGTCAAATCTATTAGGAAAGAACTATTGCACTTTACCTCACAGATGAAGTGGGTAACTTGGATTGCAACATCCTGATTTGTGTTTTTAATTGCGCGTATGTGTACTCCAGAAGTAGTTGTCCAACGTAATCATTAATAACAGTGAGTGGTGTTACGTTTGTCAATATTCACAATGCAAAATCTGCACCAAAGTATGAACCATGTTCCTATGCTTATTGGAGGGTAGGAATAATAATCATATCTATAACACAAATTAACTAACATGTATAAGTATATTCATGTCATTTTAGTCATGAGGAAACTACAAAAGAAATGAAAATTGAATGTGATTTACAACAATACTATTTTGCGGACCAAAGACCAATTTCACTTTTATTGAAGAGTTTTGCGACATGGGTGTGGAGCTGCACACACCAAGAATACATTATCTTGATTCAGGTTTCAGAATGGGGTGAAACTCTCCACTGGCTGGAGTTGTACTTGGTACACAGCAAGGTGATTATAGTTGTTGGAAGTCAATTATTTCAGTTCCAGATCATCTCGGTATGAGTTCCTTAGGGTAGTGTCCTAGGCCCAACCATCTTCACCTTCCTTCCATCGTAAAGTCAGAAGTGGGGATGTTCGACAATGGTTGCACAACATTCAGGACCATTCAGGGCTCCTTCACATACTCAAGCAATCCACATCCAAGTGTAGAAAAATCTGGACAATATCCAGGCTTGGGCTGAAATGTGACATTTGCACCACACAAATCCCAGGCAATGGTCATCACCAAAAGACATAATCTAACTACCGCCCCTAGATATTCAGTGTTTCCATCTCTGAATCCCATTCTATCAACATCCTGGGGATTACCATTGACCAGAAACTTAACTGGAGTCATCATATAAACACACTGGCTAGAAGGATGGGTCACAGGCTTGGAATATTGTAGTGAGCAATTCACCTCCTGAAACCCCAAAGCCTGTCTATCAATTATTACACACAAGTCAGGAGTGTGATGGAGTATTCCCCACTTACCTGGATGAGTGCAGCTCCAACAACACTCAAGAAGCCTGATAGCATCCTGGACAAAGCAGCTCGCTTGATTGGAACCACATCCACAAACATCCATTCCCTCAACCGATGCTGCTCAGTGGCAGCAGTGTGTACCGTCTACAAGATGCGCTGCAGAAATTCACCAAATAGCTTCAGACAGCATCAGACAGGGGAGACAGGCCGCCTACTTGCGGAGCGATTCAGAGAGCACCTCTGGGCCACCCGGACGAACCAACCCAACCAACCTGTAGCACAGCATTTCAACTCCCCCTCCCACTCCACCGAGGATATGCAGGTCATTGGACTCATCCACCGCCAAACCACAACAACCCGACGGTCGGAGGAGGAGCGTCTTATCTTCCGACTGGGAACCCTCCAACCGCAGGGGATGAACTTGGACTTCACCAGTTTCTTCATCCCCCCTCCCCCCACCTTGTCTCAGCCGGATCCCTCCAGCCCGGCACCGCCTTCCTGACCTGCAGTCTTCTTCTTGACCTCTCCGCCTCCATCCTACTCCGACCTATCACCCTCACCTTGACCTCTTTCCACCTATCACATTTCCAACGCCCCTCCTCCAAGTCCCTCCTCCCTACCTTTTATCTTCTCCTGCTGAACACTCTCTGCTCATTCCTGAAGAAGGGCCTGTGCCCGAAACGTCGAATCTCCTGTTCCCTGGATGCTGCCTGACCTGCTGTGCTGTTCCAGCAATAAAGTTTCAACTTTGATCTCCAGCATCTGCAGACCTCACTTTCTCCTCAGACAGCATCTTCCAAACCCACAACCATTGCCATCTAAAAGGACAAGGATAGCAGATACATGGAAAAACCACCAATGAAGTTCCCTTCCAAGCCACTCACTATCCTGACTTGGAGATGTGTCACCTTTCCTTCATTGGCATTGACTCAAAATCCTGGAATGCCCTCCCTAGTGCATTATGGATCAGCATATGGATTGCAGAGGCCCAAGCACCACTACTTTCTCAAGGGCAACTAGGGACAGGCAAGGACATGTTGTCTCAACCAATGACATCCTATGAGTCAGCCTGTGACCAAATAAACAATTTAGTAAGAGATTACGGAATGAGTCTGTTCACATGTACATATAGATTCCCAATAGGCCAAGAGTGTATGTTTTTAAGAAGTGACCCTTATTTGTTATTGACGTTAGTGTGTCCCTTTAGAGTTTGAACAAGGTACAGTCCCCACTACTTAGAACAAACTAATTTCTGTTAGTGCAGTTTTCCCAGTATAGACACAGGTAACAAGTAAAAGGAAGGCAGGGAGTAGCGTGTGATTCACATAACCTGTCCTTTCAGTATAACAGCTGAGAAAATAGTGCTAATTACATTCAAATTAATGCTATCATCCTACATAATCTTGCTATTGAAGTGAACTGAATTTTCGATAAGAATGTTGAATATTTCAACACCATTAATAATGTTTCTATTAGTCATGCACTTGTTAATTTATACTTTTCAAAACATATCTCTAAATGAGAGGAGCTGTTATATACCAAGTACATCGTCTGGTTTTAAATACATGTACTTGCTTAAGTTACAACCAACTTAATAAAATGCACAGATTCTCAAGCCACACTACTCCCACGGTTACCACAAATGTTAATGGATTTAATCAAATTACACAAAGTCCCCAATTTCCTGAATGATGGAATCAAATTACAAAAGAAAACTGATCAGCCTCATGTACCTATCAAGAACTATAGTACTTTATTAATGAGTAAATTCTAAACGCAAGAAAACAATTATGAACTACCAACATATGGCTTCATTAGTTTAAGCTCAAACCTTTTTAAAATACATATACACACACAGACGCGCACACACACACAGACAGACAACACACACAGACACGCACACACACAGACACGCACACACACAGACAACACACGCGCACACAGACACACAACACATAATATACACACAAATACACAGACAACACACACACAATCAGACAACACACACGCACACAGACAATACACACATATGCACATACGGATGATACACACATGCACAAACACAGACAACACGCACGCAAATAAACACATACAACACTCCCTCACACAAATAATACACACACGCATGCATAACACACAGACACAGACACACACACACACAGATAAACAAAAATCTTTGGTTTTATGGTGGAAAGAAAAAAAAACACAGGATTCACTGAGATGATCTTTTTCACTTACCAGGACCTCCTTTTCTTCAATGTATTTTTTTTTCCCAGATTCCTTCACTTTTCCAGAGGGGGCACAGAGTAATCGCTACACCAACTGCAAAATCTCTTAGTTACCAATGAGTGCCACAGCTTACAACTGGCAGGAGGAAATGGTCAATTATCTTCAGACTTCAGATGTTTTTTTTCTACAGAGATGTCAGATGGCCTTCCTTCAGTCCAAAAGCTTCTCCATGGATCATTTACATTCATAAATTGTTGAGCTATCCAGGAACCAATCAGAGAGTTGTCATCTGACTGGTGACCTTTGGCGTCAATGACTGGTCATAATTACAAAACACAATGGGACCATAAGATGTAGGAGCAGTACTAAGCAGTAACAATGCTGTTCCACCAGTCAATGAGATTATGGTTGACCTGATAATCCTCAATTCCATTTTTGTGCCTTTTCCTCAGAGTCCTTGATTCCCTGACAAATTAAAAATCTGTCTGCCTCAGCCTTGTATATACTTATTGGCCCACACTCGACAACACACTGTGGTAAATAATTCCACAGATTCACTCCCCTCAGAGAGAGGAAATTCTTCCTTATCTCTGTCTTAAATGTGCGAACCCTTATTCTGAGGCTATGTCTCACAATGGAAAACAACTCTTCCATATTTACCCTGTCAGGCCCCCTGACAAATCTTATATGTTTCAGTGAGGTCACTTCTTATTCATCTGATTCCCAATGGCCCAATCTACCCAGCCTCTCCTTATAAGATAATCCCTCCACACCCATTATCACACTCAATCTTTAAACAGAGACCCTTTATTGTCAAAATGTGTCCCACAGTTCTAGCCCCTCCCATAAGAAGGAATATTCCTTTAGCTTCCAACTTCCTCAGGAGCAACATGCTTCAATAAAACTATCTCTCATTCTTCTAAACTCCAATAGATCCAGGCTCAGCCTATTCAAGCTTTGTTCATAAGATAACGCCTGAAGAAGGGCCTGTGCCCGAAACGTCAAATCTCCTGTTCCCTGGATGCTGCCTGACCTGCTGTGCTGTTCCAGCAATAAAGTTTCAACTTTGATCTCCAGCATCTGCAGACCTCACTTTCTCCTCATAAGATAACCCTCCCCATCCCAGGTCCTCCACAATCCTGATACTCTAGAGGATGGGACATGGGCTTGTCCTATTGGCAATGGGCATAGTGTTGCTGCTGAGAATGGGAGCTGCCAGCCTCTGATTGATTGACAGCTCTTATCGGGCAGAGGAAACTCCAAGGGAAGATTACTGAATGGCCTGTAGCTCAGCAGGCTTTCCCTGGAAGAGATAGCAGGGATCTCTTTCCAGTTCTACATCCATGGTCAACTCCTCTGAGGCCTCAGCAAAATTTCCCTCACGGATGCTGCTTGCCAGAAGATGGTGGGTTGTCAGTCTTGCTGTGGGATAGGGATCCCAAAGCAGTTCTGACCTTACTGTCCCAAAGCCCAAAGAAAGGCCCAGGCCTGGTGTGTTGAAAGTGAAAAGGCTGCAATGTGGATAAAGCCCCAACACCCACAGGCAATCTTTCACTTCATTATGGTCTGTGATTCTGTGATCTCTAACACCATTTGTTTCTCTGGAAGACGTTGGTTGTGGGGTTAACTCTTGTTGTGTACTATCAGAGTAGCGAAGAGGAAGTGGAAGGGGCAGCAGAGGAAGGTTGGTGGAGGATGCTGCTGAAAGAAGGAGCTGCAGGATGGTAACAGAGAGGACAATAACGGAGGTACATGGGTGTATGTTTTTCCATCTTCTCAAAGAGAGGGACATAGGCTCAGCTTTCTTGGATTACTGAAGAATCAGTGTTTCAGGAAAGCAGGTGGGCATCAATCACTGCAACATGAGGATCTACTGCCAGCTGAAACTGGCCAGCCATGCCGTAGTAGTGGCACTTTTACCAATATTTGTCACTGTCTGTTAAAAGGCTACTTGGTGCCTCAGTAGTTGGCATTGCTGTCTCACAGCGCCAGGTTCAATTCTAGCCTTGGCTGACTGGTTGTGTGGAGTTGCATGATCTCCCTGTGTCTGTGTAGGTTGCTACTGGGTGCTCCGGTTTCTTCCCACAGTCCAAGATTTGCAAGTTAGGTGGATTGCCCATGCTAAATGGCTCCAAATTGTCCAGCCTTGTCCCTGTATTGTTGGTTAGGGTGCTTAGCCTTGGTAAATGTAGGAATTGGATGGGATGCTCTTCATAGGGTTGGTGCCAATCTGATGGGCCAAATGGCCTCTTTCTGCACTGCAAGGATTCTATGAGTTTTTCCAATTGACAATAAAAATCAGAAAAGGAAAGTGTTGATAAGTGATATGCAGGGTGCTATATGCTGCACAATTGTAGTCATCAGGAAACTCTTGATTATCCAGGAACCATAGTGAATTCCAATCCATTTACAGACATCCCATGTGTAACTACATTGTTCATGCAGGAATGGGCCCAATACACATGGAGCTGCCATGACAGTTAAAGTTGCATCGCCTGCCCCTACCAATACCTCAGCTGAAAATGTGTTGCTGGAAAAGCGCAGCAGGTCAGGCAGCATCCAAGGAGCAGGAGAATCGACGTTTCGGGCATAAGCTCTTCTTCAGGAAATACCTCACCCCAATACCTCACCCCATTATGTTTTATCCTGAGACCTGTCTTTGAGGATGCCTGCTTGGGACAAGGGACATAACCCTTCCATTATGGGGAATCAGATCAGATCAGCATCACTCAGCAGTTGGTACAACAGTCACCACATCACAGAGGGATCATCATAAAGCAAGTGATTAAGAAGCCAAGGTTGACTGTAGAGAGATTTCTGATTGATACAGGACCCCCACTCTTTCACTGATTAGTAGGTGAAAGGTTAAATGTTGGGTTCAGCCCATGAATGGAAAGGAGCTTAAGTGCTCACTATTGGGTGCCCAGCTGACTATGCATTGGCCAGCGGTGAGCACATTGTCCTAATGTATCAGTCTTTCTCAATGTTTCCCAGCTCTTGGGCGGCCTGTAAAATTCACTCTTATCAGGCTCTGATCACAAGTCCCTGAGTGTCACTGACTGACACTTGATCCACTTGACAAAACGTATTCCCCAGAATCAGATCCCACATTATTTTTTTCCTCATTGGCCAGCAACGTACTGATCAAGAAGGTTCTAATGAACATCCTTCTAAAGTAGTTCTCCATCTCTGGCTTTTACACTCTTACTAAACCCAATTATATCAGAATAATTAAAGTATTCCATAATGACTACTTTGTAAGTTTTGCACTACTCTGTAACTTCTCTGTAAATTTACACCTCTAAATCTTCCCATTAATTGGTGTCTCACTGCACACATCCAGTGGTACAATGATCCCTCTATTGTTCCTTAACTGGAATTAAGTAAATGTTGTTCTTGCTTTCTCTTGGACATCCTCTCTCTTCAGCGTTGTATTTATTGTCCAGTCAAAATTGCTACCCCACCTCCTTTTTCTTTCTTCCCTTTGTTCATGAACACCTTGCATCCAGGAATAGCTAAACCCGAGCCCTATAGCTTTTTAAGCCATTTCTCTGATATCATAGTACAGTGCCTCAATGGTTAGTACTGCTGCCTCACAATGCCAGGCTTCCAGGTTTGATTCCAGCCTTGGGCGACTGTCAGTGTGGAGTCTGCACATTCTCCCCGTGTGTGCCTGGGTTTTCTCTGAGTGATCCAATTTCTTCCCACAGTCCAAACATGTGTAGGTTAGGGTGGATTGCCGATGTGCAGGCTAAATGGGATAACCCTGGGAAATATAGGATGGGTCTGGAGTGGGATTCTCTTCCGAGGGGTGATGTGAACTCAATGGGTTGAATGGCCTGCTTCTGCACTGTTGGGATTCTGTGATACCCCATAGAGTCATATTCTCATCTCTTTGTGCTGACATCTCACCAGTTTTACTTACCATGCTTTGTAAGCTAATTTCAATATTCTTGCATTGCCTCTTGCTCTGGGCTCACCTAATATCTTGCTATTTCTTATTCTAGAGCTGGCTACCAATCCTTTCTGGATATTCCTTCTGCTTTCATATGCTACATTTGGGTTCACAATTCCTATTAAATTAGTTTAAACCTCTCCTCGGATCACAACAAACTTGACCACCTAGTTCTGTTCTGGTGAAAATCATTCAGCATGTTATGGTACTACCCACCCGATTTCCCAAGGATCGAAAGCCTTCCTTCTTGTCATGTAGTCATCTGTGTTATCCTCCCATTTCATTCTCATTAACTTTAGGAGTAACCTAACCATGCTAACGCCGAGGACTGAGCATGTGCAAGGATCAGTATACTATCCTGACTTGTACTGTTGGAATTGATCCAGGGAATTTCAAATATAAATGATGTAAAAGGGTTAAGAAGAAGTTAGATGGGTCACATTGTAGTAGATGGGTAAAGAAGGACATGTGTTACTCTAATTAAGTCAGTGAACAATTTCTGTCATTGGATGTAGCACCTTGCCATTGTGTTTCTACCATTTACATTCTCTGTTGCTTCCATCCCTGTCTTCATGTTCTAACAGCAGATATTTTCATTCCCTTATCAGGAGTATATTTCTCTGCACTCAACATAACCTGCAGGAAACACCAAAATAATCTGGAAACCATATTCCTTCTTTCCAGCCATTTGAGCACTTATTACCTTGTATTCCTTGTGATTCCCCCCTCTGTTCTTTTAACCTTCCTTGTGTGAACATTTAAATAGATGACAGGGAACACACCATGTCAATGGTCAGTATCACCATGATAAGGATTGCAAAAGATTAGATTAGATTACCTACAGTGTGGAAACAGGCCCTTCAGCCCAACAAGTTGAAGCGTAACCCACCCAGACCCATTCCCCTACATTTTACCCCTTCACCTCACACTACAGGCAATTTACCATGGCCAATCCACCTAACCTGCACATTTTTGGACTGTGGGAGGAAACCGGAGCACCCGGAGGAAACACACGCAGACACGGGGAGAACGTGCAAACTCCACACAGACAGTCGCCTGAGGCGGGAATTGAACCCCAGTCTCTGGCGTTGTGAGGCGACAGTGCTAACCACTGTCCCACCATGCCACCCATCGCTTTATCTTAATGATGGCTAGCTGTCAAAACCATTCAAACATTCACAAAGTAAAATACAGTGACATCATCATCCTCATATATCACATACCCAGTAAAATTCATCACAATGATATACGGTGTATGATATATGGTATATGGTAGATTGGATCTATTAAAAAGAATTGTAAGCAATTCTTCAGTAAACTTACTGTACCATATATATAAGCACTAGATCCTCATGCATACATCTATGTCTATCATTCATACCTGTGCAAGCTTCAAGTGAAGCAAGGTTTAATACAAGAAATAATTGGATCACAGTACACAGAAGGAAATTAGTCACATTTTCAATTCATGCAATACATCTATTTTGCACCAATCATTGTCAATTCCAATGACCATATATCCAATGAAAACTGTTACGTAAACTTGTCACTCTGTAATCACATTCTGCTGTCACAGGCTGATTTGGGACAGCATGGTGGCTTAGTGGCTTCACCGCACTAGGGACCTAGGTCTGAGTCCAGCATTGGGTAAATGTATGTGTCAAATCTTCACGTTCTTCCAGTGTCTGTGTGGGTTTCAACCGGATGCTCCAGTTTCCTCCTACGGTCCAAAGATGTGCAGGCTGTGCGGATTAGCAATGGGAAATTGCCTTGTAGCGCCCAGGGATGTACAGGTTAAGTGGGTTAGCCATGGTAAATGAGGGGTTGCAGGGATAGGGTGGGGTCTATGTGGGGTGCCCTTGAGCGGGTCAGTGCAGACCCGATGGGCCGAATGGCTTCTTTCCATGCTGTAATGATTCTATTCTCTAGGGTTGAGGAAGTATGTTAAGGAGGAAGAATTATGAAGAGAGTGAGAAGAGGAAAGAGTAAGGCTGGAAGAGGGAGGTGAAAGACACTGGTATCCAAAGGGAAGAAGACAGGAAAGTGCACACTTTAATATCCATCCCCACACCTTGTCCAATCTTAACATCCATTAGGGAGCTGAAATAAAAATCAGTTCGTGTTAATCTATGTCTTCCTCCCATTAACTGCCAATAGGAAACGAACTCAGAAGGTGTGGGTTCAATTCCCAAGATAAATTAAGCTAAAAAATCACAGCTGCCACACAAGAAAAAAACCGAAAGAACTGTGGCTGCTGAAAAATCTGAAATGGAAACAGAAATTACTGCAAAACCTCAGCAGGTTGGATAACACTTCTGGAGAGAAATCAGAGTTAATGTTTCAGCTCCACCGACCCTTCTGAATGACTGGTGGCAGCTTGGAAAAGGATGTTTTTTTATATAGAAGAGAGGGTGGGGGGAGGGGAGAAGGATAGAGCCCAAAGAGAGAGAAAAACAGTTGGATAGACAATGGAGTGAATAATGGTCAGCCTGGGGAATGAATAGCTACTAATGGGAATTATTCTTGGCTAACAATGGACAGAGTGTAATAGCAGACGAGATGATGACAAGGGCTGGTTTGTGGGGGTTAAGGGAAAATCCATCCTCATTCCCAACTATTCTTCTCTCTTTGGGCTCTATCTAACCTATCGCTTCCTGTCCTCCCTACCCCCCCCCCCACCCTATCTTCTGTATAAAAACCATCCTGTTCCTAGCTTCCATCAGTTCTGAGGAACAGTCAATGGGCCCAAAACGTTAATTATGATTTCTCTCCACAGATGCTGCCAGACCTGATGAGCTTTTCCAGCGATTTCTGTTTTTGGTTCTAATTTCAGAATCTGCTGGGTTTTTTTCGGTTTTTATCTGTGGTTCTATCAAAGACAGTCCACACAAATTTGCTAAAGGAAAGTTGTGTCTAACTAATAGGATTGTATTTTGGGGGGCAGGTAACAAAAAGGATTACGTGGTTCATATGGTCTACATGGATTTTTCACAGAAGTATGACAGTCTGCTCAGAGAAGTAGAATCTCACAAGATCCAAGGCAACTTGGTGAGTGGGATCAAACATTGGATCAAAGGCAGGAAGCCTCTTGCTTTTGAAAGAGATATTAAACGAAGGAGCTGATCTCCTGATTGTGAACATTCCATGATTTGAATCAGAGAAATAAGTTTCTCTGGTATATTCTGGCAAACATTTCCCTCTTAAACAACACCACCAACAGCAGAATATCTAAACCATAATTCATTTGCTGTTTGTGAAACCACACCATGTTAACATAGCTATTGTGTTTGCCTTTAGAAGTGTCCTGAAGGAGGGTTACACTCGAAACGCTGACTTCTCCACCATCTGATGCTGCCTGGCTTGCTGTGGTCTTCCAGCCTCCTGCCTGTCGACCTTGGATTCTAGCATCTGCAGTTTTTTTGTCTCTAACTTTAGAACAACAAAGGCATTATTGGTCAGAAAGTACTTTAGATCTCTGAAAGATCCTATAATTCCTGAAGTGAATGGAAGTGCTTTCCTTCCTTCTTTTTCCCAGTGTTCTTTGTCATTTTTTCACTTATTTTTTTCTTTAGGTATCTTAAAAGTTTATGCAATATGTTGCACATCACATGAGTAGTTGATCCTTTATGTAATATTAACTCCTTCAAAAAAAGAGCTGCATAAAAACGTTGAAACAAAATCAGAGTCTGTAAATAAGAGTGTTTATTGGGATAATCAAATTGACCTTTCACACATGAAGATAAGACTTGCAGATGCTTTACTCTTATTGAAACACAGGAAATGCTGGAAATACCAGCGTGTGAAGCTCATTGTCCAGCAGGGTTTGGGTGGTGCTGGGGGAAGTGAGGATTAGAAGTTGTTTTTTCTCAACAACAAACTATTCAGTTTGAATGATAGCAACAACACATTCAGCGCTTTTGCTCAATTATCTTTGGAAATCAGTGTGTTTCTGCAAAGCATTACCTCAAGAGGTTTGATGGGAAAGGAAACATATGCTCCAACAATTTCTCATTGATTGTTACACCATCTGAGTTTAAATACATGGAAGAAAATCCAATTTTTCTAAAATGTAATCACTTTACAACAGTTTTTTTGCAGTTGCACAATAAACATTGACACTGCAATGTCATGTTATTACAGTATGACCCAATGCAGAGGAAGGGTTTTACTGCCCTCAGTGCCTATGGCAAACATTTCAAAGACTAATATAATTAGCCCCAAGCTCTGTGAATTGTTTCTGTTAAAGGATTTATACCAGTCCTGTTCAAAAATGTTTACTGAATCAACTTCCACTATCCTTTCAGGTGGACTATTTCAGTCGACAGTTCACTGTGTAACAAAGTTTCACTTGTCACCTTTACTTTTTAGGTAATTGCCTGATTTCTGTGTTTTTTTGTGGCTCCTGATCTGAGACTGAAAACAGTCCTCCACAGTTATCTTATCAATACCATCAACATCATCCCAATGGGATTTTGAACGCTTCTATCAAACATCACAGAAACCTCTCTGCTCAAAGAAGAATAACTCCAACTTCTCACGTCTATCCATGTAACTAAAGTCTAATTCACTGGCATACATCACAAAAAAACAAGGGACCTAGTATGAAGTCCTCCAGTACACCAATGGATATATACCCTCGGTTGGAGCGTTACATCAGGAGAGGAGAAAGTGAGGTCTGCAGACGCTGGAGATCAAAGCTGAAACTTTATTGCTGGAACAGCACAGCAGGTCAGGCAGCATCTAGGGAACAGAAGATTCGACGTTTCGGGCACATGCCCTTCTTCAGGAATGAGCAGAGAGTGTTCAGCAGGAGAAGACAAAAGGTAGGGAGGAGGGACTTGGAGGAGGGGCGTTGGAAATGTGATAGGTGGAAAGAGGTCAAGGTGAAGGTGATAGGTCGGAGTAGGGTGGAGGCGGAGAGGTCAAGAAGAAGACTGCAGGTCAGGAAGGCGGTGCCGGGCTGGAGGGATTCGGCTGAGACAAGGTGGGGGGAGGGGGGATGAAGAAACTGGTGAAGTCCAAGTTCATCCCCTGTGGTTGGAGGGTTCCCAGTCGGAAGATAAGACGCTCCTCCTCCGACCGTCGCGTTGTTGTGGTTTGGCGGTGGATGAGTCCAATGACCTGCATATCCTCGGTGGAGTGGGAGGGGGAGTTGAAATGCTGTGCTACAGGGTGATTGGGTTGGTTCGTCCGGGTTACATCAGGCCACGAGAGGCACTAAGTGAAAACACACGGATGAATGTTTCAGCTTATTTTGTACTATTGGATGTCTTTGGATAGAGATTGAAATGTTTTTCTTAATGGCTCTTATTGCAGGATTTTTATGAAGAGGATACTGAGTCAGGACTTTGCAAGTAGATGGGAATGTGGGGAATTGTGGACCCATGGTCAGAAAGGGGTAATCTCCCAAGGGAGAACAAAGGGGTCCTGAAAGCCTCTTCATTGTTATCTCCCTTTTTTCTTGTAGAGTCAGAGAGATTCACAGAGTCCTACAGCACAGAGATAGGTCCTTTGGCCCAAACTACTCCATGCTGACCAAAACGTCCATCCATGTTAGCCCCATTTCCCTGCACTTGGCCCATATCCTTCTAATCCTTTCCTATCCATATATTTGTCCAAATGTCTCTTCTTTCTCTTTCTGAGGTCTTTTCTGATACTTTGCAAATTTATTAAATTTCATATATTGAATTCATCAAGGGGTATGGAGATAATGCAGGAATATGGCGTCCAGATAGAAGATCATACTGAATGGTGGAGCAGGCTCAAAGGGGAGAATGGCCTGTTCCTAGTTTCTATGCCATGTGGCAAGGTTTGAGCCCTCATAATTGTGATATTGGTGAGGATGTTCTCACTTGATTGATGACGGTGGTGTGGTTGGAACACTGTGCAATACGTCTCTGCCCTGTATATCATGGTGTATTTCATCTCTGAGTAGCCACCTCTGGTTTTTTTTGTAATTGACCCAAGTTGGGCCAACTTTCCTACTTTCTCCAAGGGCATCATTTCAAAAATGTCCTAAGTATTGAACACAATATTTTATCTGAGTTTTTTATTAAAATAAAACAAAGAACCATGAACGCTGGAGATCTGACACAAAACAAAATCTCTAGAGAAACTCAATAGATCTGGCAGTATCTGCAGGGAGAAAATAGAGTTAACATTTTGGATCCAGTGTCCATTCATCACAACCAGTAGTAGCTATTAAAAAGTGGTGTTAATTCTTTATGCAGGTTTGGAATAATGCTTTTGCCTTCATGATCCACGGGTAGCAGTTTGTGGCCTGGTCCATGGCAGAACTTGATAATTTATTAGTTTAAAACTCAATTAGTTGATTTCTTTGAGGAGAAAGTGAGGTCTGCAGATGCTGGAGATCAGAGCTGGAAATGTGTTGCTGGAAAAGTGCAGCAGGTCAGGCAGCATCCAGGGAACAGGAGAATCGACGTTTCGGGCATAAGCCCTTCTTCAGGAATGGGGAAAGTTTGTCCAGCAGGTCCTGAAGAAGGGCTTATGCCCGAAACGT
>NC_057715.1:2803408-2811962 GCF_004010195.1 Chiloscyllium plagiosum | reverse complement strand
CCTATCACCCTCACCTTGGCCTCTTTCCACCTATCACATTTCCGACGCCCCTCCCCCTAGTCCCTCCTCCCTACCTTTTATCTTAGCCTGCTGGACAAACTTTCCCCATTCCTGAAGAAGGGCTTATGCCCGAAACGTCGATTCTCCTGTTCCCTGGATGCTGCCTGACCTGCTGCGCTTTTCCAGCAACACATTTCCAGCCCCAATTAGTTGATTGACAAGCTTTAACAACCCTTTCCCAAAGCCACAGCATTACCATCACACCAGTGGGTTCACCAACTAATTAGGGAGTGCAAGCAACATGATCTACCTAAACGTGCAATGAATGGTCTCTTTTTAAGGGAACCCCAACTGAGTTTGTGATGGCGGCACAACTTGAAGCACTGAAGATACTAGCCGGGAAAAGGAAACTGTTGCAGAATGGAAGCAAGACATTGGAAGACTGGTCCCAGCCTCCCCCATCTTGGTTCACAGACGTAGTCAATAGAAGCCATGTTGATCACATTGAAAGCAAGAAATTCCTATTCTCCAAAGACAGTAGTCAGCTTCACCATCAGGTGTTTTTGTAAAGAGAAAAGCTGCTGAGTAGTAGGAGTACAATGCCAAGTCTTGGATCCAGGGCCATAAAAGGATGAATGGCCAGCATGGTGAGTCCCCTATAACTCAGTTGGCAGTCATCGTTCTCTAACCTTCCCAGATTCTGCTGCATAGCATTCCTCAACACACGTTCCTTTCTCTCCAGTCTCTTCTCTAGATCTCCATGACAGCAAATAACACTCACCTTCCTTCCATTGCCCTCTCACACCCATTGCTCACTGTCACCCTCCTCAAATAGCCTCCATTCATCCTTAGCCATCAATTATCATCTTCACAACTCTTTGGTCTTATCTCTCTAAATGAGAAGAGAGCCCAGACCTGCAGAGAATCAGGGGAGGACCTGGAGCTATAATCACCCTGACTGCAATGGAGAAGGAAGACCTTGAAATGTGTCAGGTGGTATTAGTGTTGGTCATTGATGGCAGTGAAATGGGATTGGCCCATAGTCCTGGTAATAGCGTTCAGTGAAGTATTGTCACCAACACTCATGATGAATCAATGTCGTCAATAAATTACGTCATGATCTGCATCATGTATTTTCACTAAGTTATATCTTTCATCTCCCGTTGATGCATGTGCAGGCCCTGATGGAGGAGATGGAGTCACTACACAAGGGTAGCTCACCATCAAGTAGCATGGCTTCATGGGGACAGAGATGAACCATGGCAATGGTGAAGAGCACACGTATCCAAGACAGGGACAACAGTGAAGAGTAGCTATTGGAGGACACTGAACCTCAAGCTCTACTCAGATGAACACCAATACTGAGTCTTGGAGGCCATCAATGACAGGGATCGGCAGTGAGAAACATGTGCAGGGAATAGTTATAGCACAGGCAGAGGCCATTATGTGTTCTCTGCAATCACAACTCACCTGGACTCAGTCTCTCCTTTTCCCTGCAGCACTCCAAATATTTTCCCTTCAGATAACTCCCTTATTTCTTTTTGAAGGCAACAATTGAATCTGCCTCCACCACATCATCCTAACCTTAAATAATCCTGCATGACAATAAAACATTACCTCACATGACTGGGGCTCCTTTTGCCAATCACCAAAAATATGTACTCTCTGAATCTTGACCCTTCCTCCAGCGGGAATAATATCTTTCTATCTACTCTGACTAAACTCCTAAATATTTTGAACACATCTATCAGCCCTTTTCCAATAATTCCATGTAACTGAAATTTCTCACCTCTGGAACCATCCTCATGAATCTTTTCTGCATTCTACGTAAAGTATGGTGTGCAGAGCTGCTCACAAGGTTTGAGTTAATACTGAATCAGTGTTTATTTAGTTTACTCTTAATATTTTTTCTATTATGTGCACTTATTTACAAAGCCCAGGATCCCACTGCCTTTTTGACCACTTTCCCAAGAGACTTGTCACCTTCAATGCTTTGTACCCATAGCTCCCTTTGCTTATGCAACTCTATTAGAAATGTACTCTATATTTTCCACTATTTCTCTTCATTCTTTCTATCAAAGTGTATCATTTCACAGTTGTCTGCATTAAATTTCAGCTGCCACTTGTATGCCTATCCTTCCACATGTCTGTGTCCTCTTGAAATGTATCACTGTCCTCCTCATTGTTTTAAATATAGTGAAGTCCATTGTAAAGTGAATGCTGTGAGTCCAAAAACCTAAACTATGTCACAGCTGGGTTGTGGTATAGCAGCACCACATTAAGATAATTCCTATTTTCTCCCATTTTTAACCAGAACCATGAGGATTTAAATTCAGATTTACCACTTGTGGAAGCCATGAGACACTCACACTATTCGCAAATTCAGGCTATATTGAATCACTTATACTGGGCTTCCAATTTTTATGCAATCTGCTAACTCTCAAATTGTTTTTGTGGGCCCAAGTTATTAATATAGATCAAGCAATGCAGTATTTCTGACACCAACCCCTGGAGAACCCCATGTGAAATCTTCTTCCAATCTAAAACAATCACTTACTGCCGCTGGTTTCTATCACTCGGTCAATATTTGCTGGTGCTGTCACTTTCCTTCTATTGCATTGGCTTTAAGTTTGAAAAGAAGACATTTATCAGATGTTTTTAGAAGATCATGTCAACTCCATCAACTGCATTACCCTCGACACCCTTCTCTGTTACCTTATTGAAAAAGTCAAGCAAATTAGTTAAATGTGATTTGCCATTAATAAATTTAGACTGACTTTCATTAATTACTTAATTAATCTATATTTACCCAAGTGACTGTTAATTTTACCTCAGATTGGTCCCTGCTCAGTCGCAGTGAAAACAATTTGAACATCACACTCAAGTTCAACAGGGCACAGAAAACACCACAATGATTATTCTACTGCATAATCAGCGTCACATTGAATTCCTTCCTCATAAAGCAAGGTTGGATTTCTATTTACCTTGACTTCAGGACACCACCCCTCTACAGAGTTACTATTCGAAAAAGTTTACATGACCTGCTCCTTGGAAATTGACCTGACCTGATGTGTATGTAAATGGTCAACTATTAATGAAGAAAATCATAATGCGTGCAAAAGAATCTGCAATTAATTATAAAGACATGTTGTGGAAATAGATCTTTTCTATAATATCAAGCCTTTCAATGTCAAAGTTTCACATTAATGTTTTTTGTTACGTTTTATCTTGATCAAAGTGAGAGCCTGCAACATACATTCTAGATGAGACAATTTGTACGAAACGCTGCATGTACTTCACAGTGACAGTATTGTGTAAGTAAAATTTATTATAAATTCAACAAACAAGATTGCTTTTTCAAGATAGGTGGTAGATCAAAGCAGGCGTAACTGATTTCAAGGAAATTTCTTATACACATTCCAGGATCCTGACAAAAATTATGCAGCAAAGGTGATATTATTGAAACAGCATGAGATTTATGTTGACAAATGCTCCTTTGCACATTCAACTAAAAATTTCTCTAAAAGCTATGAGCTATGATTTCAGTTACTAAATGTTGAGGAGATGCATTCGTGTTTCAGAAAAAATAGTGTCCCATGAGAAGTAATGAAATGTCAAGATTATTATATAATTAATGGAGACAGTGATACTCAAAGGAAAACAATACTTGATCAATTGAATAAGCAAGGTCCCCATGTAGTTTTGCCATCACTTGAAATTATGAAGTCATTGAACATTTTAACTTAAAACAGTATTCTACAATTTGATTAATTCTATTCCCACTATAGAAACACTGGCTTCAAAATTTAGCTTCATTTTTCCTATAGTTTCAGCACTGTCAGTCCTGGTCAATAGCTAATATTGTGTCTGGGCCACCCACAGAACTTTCTGGTTCAGGCTGAGCTAGATGCCAGTCTGGGTACAGCACATCAGTTACCATGTAATGTTGACTTGTCTTGAACAATCTCAGCTCTCCAGCTAATGTCCTCTCTTAAACACAAAGCTGCTCATGGGTTCAACAACCTGCAGGAATCCTCAGGCACCCAATTTCAGGTTAACTGCTGATCAATTTCTACTGGTTTGGCTGAGTTATTGAAAGGAGTTTGTGATTTGCACCATCCCTGGTGAACGCTTGTGCAGCATATGGTAAAGGGCTTGATGCAGACTTCAAGCTTTCTGCTCAGTCCACTGACTCCCTAGCACACACAACGTGATTTCTGGTTGGCAGCAGGAAGGGAAAAATGAATGGGTGGAACATGGCTGAGGTGAGCTTCTCAACGAAGGAGGGGAAGAAGGTCAGTCTGCACAAGTCATTATTGCACAGAATATGGGTGAACCATCAGGAAGACATTCTCCCAGAATGTTGAGGGTGGATACTCCTACCTCAACCTCAACAGGGACCAGTGTATTAAACCTCTCAATTTCAGGCAGGTGGCATTCACTGAAATCAGTTAAAAATCACACAACACCAGGTTATAGTCCAACAAGTTTAATAGGGAGCACGAGCTATCGGAGCGCCGAAAGCTAGTGTACTTCCAAATAAACCTGTTGGACTATAACCTAGTGTTGTGTGATTTTTAACTTTGTACACCCCAGTCCAACACCGGCATCTCCAAATCTTCACTGAAATCTGCCACTTTTTACAAGCAGCCCTCAGAGCAGGGAAGGTTGGATGTGCCAATGGCTATGTGGGTGACTGTTGCCAAACATCTTCACATGGAGCTCTTTCTAGGCTGAAGCAGCTCGCATCCCAATTCACGATTGAGTGTTATAGAAGGGAGGTGGTGCGCTGCCCATTAAGAGAATGGAATAAACTGTCTTCTGTCCTTCAAAGTTTCTGTCTGCAATCGGAACATGCATATGACCTTGGCAGGTCTTATTGAGTACATACACATCGCTTTGTTTAAATTCTGAGATGCATTTGCAACAATGCAGCTCTGCAGTCTATATGCAACTCTCCTCAGTACACCATGCATGTGAATGGCTGCTATCCTGGTAGTAATCGTGATGCAGTATCAATACTGCACCAGTCCACTGTACTGAATAAAAGCCCCTGCAAATAAATATTCTGCAATTTCATTCAGTTCATTCCATATTCTACATAACTTATCAGCTTTGTGCATTTCCATGGTGCCTGTTCCCACGGTGTGGTTGGCTTGGTTTGTGCACTTATGCAGTGCTAGTTCAATGGCTGTAATGACTCGCGGGTAGCCATTCAGAATGACCTTGGCCAGTTTGGTCTTAGATAAACAATGTGACAGCAGTCCAGGCTATCTAACCGACATCCCATAGCAAAGCACTGGCAAAGTGGCAGAAGTGGGAGAACAAATGACTGTGAGAGGACAGGAGATTCACAGAGCCACTAGCACTTCATGGGATAACATCTCAGCAAGTCTCTTCATTGTGGGAAGACAGGCTGCTGGACTTCTATGAATTTCTGGCAGCTCCTTTCAGCGCAGATGCCCACAGCCATTTTAGCAGCAGTTTAAGCTCGCATAACAGTAAGTCCTGAAAACAGAGGTGTCAACCATCATGTGCTGCCTCATGATTGCATGCGTTCACATGGTACTGACCACCCTTTCTGTGCTAGAACACCTGGCCTCCAAGATGTATGCAAAGCTCAGTGCCCACTCCTCCATACCTCTTCCTAGTCAGAGTGGGCTTTCTGGTAGGCTTGTCTCTATACAATAACTTTGTATGTGAATGACTAGAACACCTCTCCATCAAAGGCCTTATCTGAGTCTTCTGCAGCAAAATTACTGTGTGGCTTCACTCTCCAAAACGCTCATAACTGAGCAACCTTTGCCCCCTGCCCTGGCAGCTGGGCACTCACACATGGTGATGTGCCATGTGCAGACCCTGCCTCTAGGCTGACTTGTACCTATGTGCGAGATTGAGTGACAATGCTTCAACACATCAGTCTCTTCTGCCACTCGTACTTCAAGATCCTGCACCATACATAGCACACTGAGAAGCAGTTCTTGGACACTTGAGAAGACTAAGGCACAAGTGTAGTGTCAAATACCCAAATTGCCCAAATCCAAAATGTATTTTTCCCAGTGTCTGTGCCATCAGTGAATAGCAGCAGCCCTTCCCTGTCTATTCCATTTAAACTCTCCCTGATCCAGTAGATCTTCAGCAAATCTCTCCTCAAATCCTCCAATTGGCTAAAGAGGCAGTCCAGGAACGGTGTCCGTTCTCAATCCAATATGCCAGGCGAAGCAAGATACAATTGACCATTGTCACTGAATAGGAAGCACAGAAATAGCTCGAACAGGCAGTGCACTCATCACAGTGAAGAGCAATTGTGTGTTACCCTGTCCTATAATAAAGCAGCACTGCATCAGAGCATGGTTCAATATGTTTGACTTATGAGGCTTCCATAGATGAATAGTTGGTAGTGGATGGAATGTGCGGTCATGAGAATTGCAGCAGACGAGTTCTGGAATCATACAATGATTACAGTATAAAAGAAGGCTCATATCAGCTCTAAACAAGAACAGGTCAGCTGGTCCCACTTCCTCACCCTTCCCCCACAGCCTTGCAAATATTTACTCTTCAATTGCTTGTCGAATGCCCTTTCAAAAGTCATGTTTGAATTTGCCTCTGCCATGGCAATGCATTTCCTCTGTTAACTCTTCCTTGTGCACAATGCTTTCCTTCACACTGTTGCCTCCTTTCCCAAATATCTTTAATCTGTATCCTCTGGTTGTCCGTACTTCCGCCAATGGTGACTTTTCTTCTCCATCTGCTCTGTCCAGACTCCTTACAATTTTGAAGACCTCCATCAAAACTTTCCTCAGCTTCTCATCTCTTGAAGTGCTACAACCCATGTCTCCACCCTATCCACTTGGCTGAAGTCACTCCTCTCAGGTATCACTCTTGTAAATCTTTTCATGAACCCACCATGCTGCTACCACTTTCTTTCTGAAGAGCATTGGTTCCATTTTTGGCCAATGCTCCAGTTCAGTTTTATTCAGTTTTTCATCAAAATGTCCAGTCTTTGTAATTTGTTATGAATCTCAGGAGCACATAAACCTTTTCAACCACTTTCTGAAACTGTCCTGGCACCTTTAACAATTTGTGAACATAGACATCCACATCTTAGTGTACTCCTGCCTTTAGAACTGTTCCCTTGAGTTTGTATTGCCTCTCTTCCTCTTTTTAACCAAAATTTGTTGATGATACAAAACTTGGAAATGTTGTGAACTAAAAGGGGGATAATGATGAGCCTTCAATTGGACACAGCCAGCTAGTGAAATGGATGGATTTGTGAGAGATGAGGTTCTCTTAGACAAAACTGAAGTTATATATTTTGGCAATACAAGGAAAAACACCGCATGGATCTGAAGGTGGTAGAGTAACATGTATCAAGAATAGTGGTTTTTTTTTGGATTGAAGGAAAGTATGTAGAGGGTTTATACTTGTTGTTATAACTAAGACCAGTACTAGAACACGGTACTTTTAGGACCAATGCATTCCCTGGTCGTTATTAATGGTCTCGGCTTGGATTTGCAGACCATATTAGAGAACAATAAAAGGAAGCCTATAAAAAAATTCTTGAGGGTCAATATTTATCGAGAATAAATTCTAGGCAAATTAAAGAACGTCAATGTATAATTTTGATTCTAATATGAAGTGCTGCAATTAAAAAGTCAAAGACTCAAGGAAACAATAAACTCTAATTTTCAGAAACAATGTAAAAATAAACAAAATTCCTCTATGGAGTTATCAGATGTGAAAGAGTCCAGTGATAATTTCTTATTGTTAACATAATGGATATGAATGGAGTCGAATCAATAAAATGAAGAGCAAGAGAGTGGGACGCTTTGGTAAACAATGAGGAAGGGAAGGATGATCTAACAATCAATTGCATTGATCAGGGAGAGACAAATAAATATCTTTTAGCGAAAGTTGTTAATCTTAAAAGGATAACGACGAGCAGAGTTTTACTGGCTGCTCTGGAGGTTCAGATCGAAGGAACAGGTCAGGAGGTCAGGAGGTCAGGAAACCCACAGTGAGCCAAGTCAGACCATCCGTGACCATGATCCACCTTCCAGGAATTATATAGGACATACTAATTTAAATATGTTGTCTGAGTTTTTCCAATGTTGGATATAGACTCTCCCCATCCAACCAGCTGGAGAGGCTGTCAGCTAAATTTATTAAATTAATTGATCATTTGGAGGTCAGTGCCAACACGATGGGCCAAATGGCCTCCTTCAGCACTGTTACAATTCTGCGATTCCATCAAATGGACACCAACTCCAAATGGGAAGCAGGAAGGAAGGTTCTTTTATTTGCTCATGGTATGTGGGCTTCACTAGCTAGGCCAGCACTTACCGCCCATCCTCAATCACACTGGAATTAAGTGGCATGTTAGGCCATTTCAGAGGGCCATAACACCATAGAACCATAAGCCATAGAGTAGGCTATTCAGCCCATCAGATTTCCCCCACCATTTAATGAGATCATGGCTAATCTGATGGTCCTCATTTCCACTTACCTGTCTTTTCCCCAGAGTCTTTGACTCCCGAACTGATAAAGACCTGTC
>NC_057715.1:2797907-2802908 GCF_004010195.1 Chiloscyllium plagiosum | reverse complement strand
CCGCTATTAATCTCTGTCTCCTGCTGCCCAGCCAGTTCTCTATCCATCTAGCTAGTACACCCTGAGCTCATGTGACTTCACTTTCTCCATCAGCCTACCATGGGGAACCTTATCAAACGCCTTACTGAAGTTTAAGATACATACCATTAAGAGTAAGGGGCTGGAGATGGTTTGATAGGTATCACATGATGATAACATCACTGGATTAATAATCCAGAGGCCTAAATGACTGTTCTGGGAATATAGATTCCATCTTCACAATGGCGGTTAGTAGAATTAATTGCCAAAGTCATTTCATAAATCTGGTACTAAACACTAGATCTAATGATAGCCATGAATTGACTATAAATTGTAGAAACCCATGTGGTTCACTCATGTTCTTTAGAGTGGCAAATCTGCTGTTTGTCCCTGATCTGCCTTACATTAAAGTCCAGATGCATAGCAATATGGCAGTCTTGTAAAAGTTTATTGAAATGCTCGAACAAACCAGTTTATTGAATATGGCAGTCTTGTAAAAGTTTATTGAAATGCTCAAGCCACTATGATGTCCAAGAAAAGGAACATAACAAGATAAACTTGGCAGCCTTGACCAACGCACTGGAAATAATGACCACAAAGACAGCTCTGTCAACCTTGCAAAGGTCTTCTTTACTTACATATAGGGCTTTGTGCCAAAATTGGGAGTGCTCTACCACAGATTGGTCAAGAGACAGCCCAACATAATCATACTTATGGAATCAGAAACAATGTTCCAGATCCATCCATCACCATCTTGAGCATGTGCAGTCCCCACTTACAGCACAAACCCACCAGAAATGACAGGCAGCACAATGCTATGCAGTCAGGAGGAAATTGCCCGCAAGTCCTCAGCATTGACTCTAGACCCCATGGCATCAGGGCAAACAAGGACAAGGAAACCTCATACTGACCAACAGCTGCTATTGGCTCTCAGTTAATGAATTAGCATTCCTCCATGTTGCATAGTCAAGGTTGGCAAATGCACAGAATGTCCTCTAAGTGGGGGCTTTTGGCTGAGACAGGTGGTGAGGAAACCAACAAGAAACCAAAACAAAAATACCAAAAATGTCCATTGGGATCAGCTGGCAGAAAATTGAGACAAGTTATGAAACCCATGCAGATTAAAAAAACTCTCTGCACTGTATTTTTATTAAAGGAAGTGAAGCCAGACAATCGGGTAAGCATCCATTTGCATATATATGCTAAGAGATTAAGTGCTTACCTATCAGTTAGCTAGTCTGGACGGACAATAGAGTTAAACTTGGGAATACACATTTGACTATATTTCAACAGCTACATTTGATCAGTAAGACAGAGAATAGAACACGAATCCAAATTAGGAAAACCTAAAAGGCTTTCCGTTTCTCTTTACCTGGTTCATCATCTTTAAAAAATGTGTCAAGTGAAGAAACAACATGGGATATCAACCATTCACAAAGAAGTTAAAATGTCTATATATTCTGCAAATACTGCAAATATGAATCAATAATTAATTAACAGTAGTTTCAGGTTTAATATATAATACCTCAAAGACTCTAAAGACTACTGAACCACAAAACTTTAATTATCCCTGTCTCCTCCAGAGACCCTCCTTTTTTTAAACTTATCACCTGTATTTGTGTGTATGGTTGAAGTCATGTTTTTTATTATTTCTTTCATAGGTTAGTAGATAATAAAATGCCTCTTTCTTTCACTCAGGAAAATCTTGGTAACTGACTCCTTTATTTTCTAATGAACTATGCTTCAATAGAATTGGGAAAACTGCTTGCAAAAAAAAAAGTAAAAGTACTTGCTGTGACTCTCCGAGGGGAGTGAAGAGGGGAGAGCTGATTCCCACTCCTCAGCTGGTCATGGCACTATATTGGTAGGAGTGATCACCACGTCATAGCACATGTGAAGATGAAACAACATCTAGCACCTAGCTGCTTAAAACTGGGGATTCATGGAATACTAGGGATGGTCAGCAGCAGCAGAATCCTATTCAATCACAATCTGTAACCTCATGACCCAGCATGACACCCACTGTACCATTACCATCAACCTGGGGAGTCAGGCCTGGATTGGTGAACAGTGTAGGAGTGCATACTGGGAGCAGCACCAGGCAACCCTAAAACTGAATGATCAAACCTGGGCAATACTGAGTCACCCTCCATGTCTCGAAGAGATTCAGCATGTGATACACAGAGCAAAATGACCTACAATGGACCAGTCAGATCTAAGCATGCAGTCCTAGCCAATCCAGTTGCGAATGATGTTGGAAAAATAAACAGCTAATAGGAAGAGACTTCACAAGTATCCCCATCCTCAATGATGAAGGAGTCTAATAAATCGATGCTGGAGCATTGTATCCAAATTCAGCCAGAAATGCTGAGTAGATCAGCCCTCAGCCTCTCCTGGAGATTACCAGCATCATGTCGGTCTTCAAACAAATTATTCTACTTCACATGGTATCAAGACAGAACTAAAAAAGACTATGAGCACTGACAACGAAAGAACAATAATACTGAAGATGTGCTCCAGAAACAACAATCTAACCAAGCTGCTCCAATGCAACTACATTACTATAATCTACCCAGCAATATACAAAATTGCCCAGGCATGACCTGGGTACAAAAGAAAAGGACAAATTAACATCCTGAGGGTTACCATTGATAACAGACTGAACTAGACCACTCAGGAATCTTGACACCATCCAGGCCAAAGCAGCACTCTCCCCACCAATTTCAACATTCACTCCTTCCACCACCAACACACAGTCACAGTAGTACCATTTAAAATATGCCCTACTGTGATGTCCTTCAAACTTGCTACCAGACCAATGGGAGCACCACCAACACCAAGTTCCTCTCCAAGTCACACACCATCCTGATGTGAACCTATATTGCTGGTCAGCCATTGTTGCTGGGTCGAAATCCAGGAATTGCCGTCCTAGTAGTAATGTCGATGTAACAAACCTAAACCCCACCTTCCCACCTCAGCTCACTGCTGCATTTTCAGGGGTAATTAGGGATGGGCAATGGATCCTGCCCTAGCCAGCCACACTCAAATCCCACAAAAAAGAGAAACAAATAGACTATAGACAGGTGGTTTTCCCTTTCTCATAGAGAAGTGAGCATCGAGACAATGTTTCCCATTAGTGTGTTCAGTCTAACACTATGCAGGTTTGATGAATTTTAACTGACACACTGATCATATCATAAATGTGGTTTTACAGATAGCACAGGATCCATATGACTAATGGACTGGAGCTGATTAACTGAGAGTAATTTTGCAGGGCTTTTCTTGGCTTATTTGGTCCTGGGTACTTATCTCTTGCAAGATATTAAGTGGATGGCAATCTTGACATAATTGATTTTAATATCAGAAAAGTCAAATAAGTTTTTAATTTCCTGCACAAAATAGCATTCGTAATCCCACAGGCTACAGGCTCACTGTGGAAATTATGAACATCAGGAGCAGGTGGACGCCATTTGGCCTATCAAGACTGGTCTTGAGCACCATTCAACAAGACCATGCCTGAACTCTGTAGCCTTCATTTCATGCCTGCCCCGATGACTGCTGACTTGCTGTAAATTGAGAATTTGCTCAACTCAGCCTTAAACATATTCAACAACACCTGCTCACCACCCTCTGAAGCAGAGAATTCCAAAGATCTATGATCCTCTGAGGCAAGTAACTTTTCCTCATCTCTGTCTTAAACAGGACATCCCTTACTTTAACACTGTGCTCCCTCAGTACTAAACTCCCTCTCACAGAAATATTTTTCAGCATTTATACTGTTTTGTCCTCCTTGGAAAATTATATCTTTCAACAAGCTCCTGTCTCAATCAAATAAACTCCAATGAGCACAGGCTCAAACTTTGATCACAAGGCAAGCCAGGATTCAAACTTGTAGGCTTTTTATAAATTCAAATATATCTATTTGCCCCTCTTTATCTAATTTGCTTGTTACATCCTGGAAGAAATCTAATACATTTTTAAAAACAATTTCTCTGTCAGAAAACCATGTTGAGTCTGTGCCATTGTATGATGGTTTTATAAATGTCCTTCTACTATTTCCTTAATAATGAACTCTAGCATTTTCCCATTGACAGATTTTAGACAAATCAACCTACAACTTCCTGCTTTCTGCCTCCTTCCTTTCTTGAAAACATATGTTACATTTGCAATCTACTGGAGCCATTCCAGAACCTAGCAACTTTTAAAACATCACACGATCACTGCAACCACTTAGTCTAAGACCCCAGGATGAACGCTATAAGGTGCAGGGAGTTTTCAGTCTTCAGTCCCATTAACCTTTTCTCCAATGAAGTGCATTACAAATCATTTTCCATTGCAACAGTTCCCAGATGTCAACCAAACCAAAACAGCAATAAAGCAGAATTCTGAACATAATTAAAATTAATGTATTACAAATCAATATATAATACATCTTATAAATTATTTTAAAAATCTGCATTTTTAAAATACTTATCTAAAAATGTTAAGATTTTATGTACTCACCAAATCTGAGCTCTTCCAACTCATGGATCTTGGCCATGAAGTAGTGGATATTACCCACACTCTCATTTGCATTCAGCGTTACTGATCTTTTACAACATCACACCAAGGTTCCCTAAAGGCATTCTTGACATAATTGATTTTAGCATCAGAAAAGTCAAACAATCTTTTAATTTTCTACACAAAATAATATTCATAATCCTAGAGGCTGCAGTTTCTCTGTGGATTCTGTTACGTACAATACAGCTTTAAACGTGGATTTAATTCACAAGGCAATAACTTGAGAGAATTTGGAGCAATGATTTATGGGGGAATTATTTCTGATCAGGCATCGAATGCCACATGGAACAGTCATTAGCCACACTCATACACGCGCACAGACACACTCTCTCTCTCTCACACACACACGCACAGACACACTCTCTCTCACACACACACAGACACACTCTCTCTCACACAGACACACTCTCTCTCACACACACA
>NC_057715.1:2790795-2796115 GCF_004010195.1 Chiloscyllium plagiosum | reverse complement strand
TATAAGATTATTAAAGGTTTGGACACTCTGGCAGCAGGAAACATGTTTCCGCTGATGGGTGAGTGCCGAACCAGAGGACACAGCTTAAAAATACGGGGTAGACCATTTAGGACAGAGATGAGGAGAAACTTCTTCACCCAGAGAGTGGTGGCTGTGTGGAATGTTCTGCTCCAGAGGGCAGTGGAGGCCCAGTCTCTGGATTCATTTAAGAAAGAGTGAGTTGGATAGAGCTCTCAAGGATAGTGGAATCAAGGGTTATGGAGATTAGGCAGGAACAGGATATTGATTAGGAATGATCAGCCATGATCATATTGAATGGCGGTGCAGTCGCGAAGGGCTGAATGGCCTACTCCTGCACCTATTGTCTATTTTCTATTGAGCAGGAAACGTTGATTTTCCTGCTCCTAGGATGCTGCCTGACCTGCTGTGCTTTTCCAGCACCACTCTAATCTAGAATCAATTCAGGGAATGTAAAAGTGGGCAGAGAAAATCAGTAGCTCACCATTGAACATGTCAATGATAATGTTGACACCAGATGGGAGTCTCCTCACTGACTTGGAGAGAGGGAGAGAAACTGAGAGACGAGTATATCCAGGGTCAGGTAGGATTTTGCTTGGCCCTTGGTGGAGTTGCAAACTCAGAGCAGGAAGCTTATGACTCCATTCACTGCTTCTGGTCCTGCACTGAATCACAGAATTGTTACAGTGTGGAAGAAGGCAACTTGGTGCATTGTGTCTGACTTGGCTGTGTGAGTATTTTTACTTAACACCAATCTGATACCTTTTCCCCATAATCCTGCAGTTCGCTCCTATTTATATAACCATCCCATGCCCTCTTGAATGTCTTAATTAAACCTGCCTCTAACGACATGTTCAAGCAGTTTATTCCAGACCTGAACCACTCACTGTGTGAAAAAGTCTTTTTCTCGTCTTGCATTTGCTTTTTGTGTAAGACACTAAGTCTGTCATTTCTGGCTCTTGATCTATTTAAGAGTAGGAACAGTGTCAGCCTGTCTGATCTGCCCAGACTCCTCATCATTTTAAAAACTTCTATTAAGTCTCCTTTTAGGCTTCTCCTTTTCCAGGAAAACAATCCCAACCTAAAACCAAAAGAAACAGGATCAGGAGTAGGCCATTCAGCCCCTCGAGTCTGCTTCGCCATTCAATAGGATCACGGTTGATCTGACATTGCTCACATCCAGTTTCCTGCCCTTTCCCTGTAATCCTTGATTCCCGTCTGATCAGGAATCCATTGTCTCAGTCTTCAATATACACAAGAACATAGACAGCTTCTTCTCCAAACTTGCCTTATACTTGGAGTTTCTCAACCCTGGAACCAGTCTTCTGCAGTCTCTCCAATGCAGTCTCATCATTTATAACATGTGATGTCCAGAGCTGTACGCAATACTCCAGCTGAGGTTTATCCAGTGTCTTCTACAAGATGTCTTCTTCTATAACCTCCCTTCTCTTGGCGTGTATACCTCTAAATATAAAGCTGAGAAAAATGTCAGCTTTATTAACAACTCTATCTGTCCTGCCATTTCCTACTGCCATTCTGAACCTCATGATACAATGAAGCCTGCCCCCTACACATTCACCTGCTGTCACATGGTTGACTTGGCACACCCCACTCCCAAGAACCTGGCTGAGAGGTGCCTTCTCTCTTATTGAATTGGACACCCGCTGTCGTATCAAATTCTCCAAAACACAATCTAGGAATGCCTGCTCCTTGCTGCCCCTTACACTTCTGCTATCCTCCTCTATACATGGGTAATATATATCCCTCATTATAACTATTCTATCATGTGTACACCATTCTGTGACATCCTTGACACTAGCACCAAGGAGGCAACAAACCATCCTGGAGTCACACTGACAGCTGCAGAAATGCCTTTCTGATCTGATAACTGAACAATCCCCTACCTGCACTGACCTTCTACATTTCCTCCCTCCCTTCTAGCCAGCTGGACCATTCACTACACCAGAGCTGAAAATGTGTTGCTGGAAAAGCGCAGCAGGTCAGGCAGCATCCAAGGAGCAGGAGAATTGACGTTTCGGGCATAAGCCCTATGCCCGAAACGTCGATTCTCCTGTTCCTTGGATGCTGCCTGACCTGCTGCGCTTTTCCAGCAACACATTTTCAGCTCTGATCTCCAGCATCTGCAGTCCTCACTTTCTCCATTCACTACACCACTGTGTCACAGAACTGGCTCAACCGACCCTCCCTCGCAGATCTGATGTATCTTATCCCCAGAGGCCAATAAATGTCACGAGCCAGAGTCTGAGATTCCCTGCTCCAATGGGAGCAATTGTCCATCTTCATTGTTCCTTCCTTCACTATGAGGGGTGCTGCAAATGAGCCAATGATACATGACCCCATGTAGGCCTTTAAACAAGCAATTAAGTGTCTCATCCCACCACCACACTGGTCCAACCTTGGTAAGAAAAATTTAAAATGGGGCAAATTGGTCAACCTGGGGTGGGCTTAGCCCCAAGATTTATGCCAGAGGTTTGGGACACATGTTAAGAGCGAGCTTTCCATCACCCAACATAAAGGTTGGGGCCATAGCCCACTTTATCTTTCTGGGCGAAAACCTTCTGTCAGTTTCCTGGAGGCAGTCCCAGCCCAGGGGTCATGGGCCAACTGGTGGCCAGCAGCTCTGCATCACAATAGAATGAGAGGCTGCTGCCAACATCACAGGTGGCCTTGGGTAACCATAGGCACTGTCAAATCCAGGTGAGCCCACAATCTCAGCAGGGCTGTGTTGGCAAGCCGCGTCAAGCAATGTGTGTGGGGGAGGGCAGAGGGGGATGGGCAGTGGATGTGGGGACATCTAATTGGCAGAGGGGTCCAGGAATGAAACATCCACTACCTCTAACCCCTTCGTTGACAAGCAGGACGCAAGGTTAATTAAACCTGAAGGATATGTGGTGATGTATCCTTTCTCATTGCTTATTAAATCATAGTAGCAGCAGAATTGTTGGATTTTATTGGACACTAATTACCTACCGAAGGGCCTCAGTTGGGGCATGGGCCTGTGGTCCGTAGGTGCTTCCCCCAACATGGGTAAACATGTTAGGACAACAGCTTGGCATTGTACACAAATGTACATGTCAACCCCATCTGCCGTTATAGGTGGCCAGTAAAATCCAGCCTGGGATTCACACAATCCACCTTCAGCATAACTCCACACGTGTGTGTATTGGGACATATTTAATTGCTTTATCTTGCCCTTCCTTTCACATGATTGCATGTACTCCACACTAATAAATATTGTCAATATGATAATTTAGAGATTATAACAGCAACATAATTATCAAACATCCTTTACTGTGATGAGTGTACCTCAGAAGCTAATGCCTAGGTACTTGTTTACAGATTCAAAAAGCCTGTACAATCTAACTCAGATAGAAATAAATTAATTGAAGAGCTTGTTTCAACATTAATTAGGAAATAGATACCGCAGTGATCTGACTGTCCTCGATATCTTCACCCTCCTTCATTGGTCTGAAGACTTATATGTTGATACAGGAGATGCCTGGGGAGAAATTAGTTTCTATTAATTGAAGAGACGATGTTGTTAACAATTTCTGAAAAAAAAATGTAAGAGATATTTTAAACTGGAACTGTGCTATGAAAAGATAGCTACATTTCAGGCTACAGGGAGAAGACTTTGCTTTCACTAGATTCACCATAGGAATCCTGTTTAATTAAGACGACCAGATGTTAGCGAATGAAACAGACAGAAGGGTTAAAGTGCATGGCTGAATAAAGGATTTCTCAAGAGGACATGAAGATATCACTCCATTCCTGGTTTATATTGGTCTGGATTTTTGTTTGACTGGATGAAAATAAGGATGAGTGGGAGAATGGAAGCAACGGGGCTGGCAAGATAAGTATCCTCATCGGATTGACATCACATTGGGAAACTGATGAAGAGATCCTACAGGAATGAATTTCATCACTTTCCTTCAGGACTGTCTGCTTTTTGATGTGTCGATATTATTGATGGAAATTACAATAAAATAATAAAAGTACACATTGAGTTGACTGAAACCACTGTCCACTCTTATGTCACTGGTGGTGATCAAAACTGATTGCAATTTTAGGATTGTGGCTTGAGTTTCCAACTTAATGGGGCCTGTCGGAGCAGGCGTAATGGCAGGAAGACCAGGAGAATCCAAAAGGAGTAAACAGGAGAACAAACAACCCACTCTTGTACCTAATCCTCAGCCTTCCCCTCCCTTGCCAGTAATTTCTCGCAAGGGCCTCCATTGATTTCACTCTCCTTAAGCAGCTTTAGATATTTTATTCTATTAAGTGCGCTACATAAATGCAAGAGTTTGTCATTGTTAATTTTGTGAGTTGCTATGATGAGTGCACATTTTAGTTCTGCATTTAAACAACACTAAGAACAAGAAAATATTGCCTATGTTTAAAATGTGGTACGTATATGGAATGAGTTGCTTGAGGAAGTGGTGGAGACTGGTACAATTACAGCATTTAAAAGGCATCTCGATGGGTACATGAATAGGAAGGGTTCAGAGGGATATGGGCCAAGTGCTGGCAAATGGGACTAGATTAGTTCAGGATATCTGGTCAGCATGGATGAGTTGGACCGAAGGGTCTGTTTCCAAGCTGTACATCTCTATGACTATCTGACCCAGCTAAGAAACGCAAGGCCAATTTTGTCTACACATACCTGAGATAGGAAGGAATTTCTTCAGTGGTGACTCTGTGGAATTCATTGCTGCAGATGGCTATGGTTTTTTCCCAACAATGGATTCACATTCATCATTTTTTTTAGATCTTTCAAAAGTCACTGGAGTCAGGGAAAGTCCCGGATGATTGGAAGATCGCTGTTGTAACCCCCTTGTTCAAGAAAGGATCAAGGCAAAAGATGGAAAATGATAGGCAAATTAGCCTAACCTTGGTTGTTGGTAAAATTCTAGAATCCATCATTAAGGATGAGGTATCTAAATTCTGGAAGAGCAGGATCGGATTAGAACAAGTCAACATGGATTTAGTAAGGGGAGGTCGGTCCTGACAAACCTGTTGGAGTTCTTTGAAGAGGTGACAAGTAGGTTAGACCAGGGAAACCCAGTGGATGTTATCTACCTAGACTTCCAAAAGGCCTTTGATAAGGTGCCACACGGGAGGCTGCTGACCAAGATGAGGGCCCATGGTGTTCGAGGTGAGCTACTGGTATGGATTGAGGATTGGCTGTCTGACAGAAGGCAGAGAGTTGGGATAAAAGGTTCTTTTTCGGAATGGCAGCCGGTGACAAGCAGTGTCCCGTAGGGTTCAGTGTTGGGGCCGC
>NC_057715.1:2775684-2789651 GCF_004010195.1 Chiloscyllium plagiosum | reverse complement strand
AATTGATAAATTCTTGATGTCACAAGGAATTAAGGGCTACAGGGAGAATGCGGGTAAGTGGAGTTGAAATGCCCATCAGCTATGATTGAATGGCGGAGTGGACTCGATGGGCCGAATGGCCTTACTTCCGCTCCTATGTCTTATGGTCTTTTGGTCTTATTAGACCCTTAATTCCAGATTTTACTAAATTCAAACTCCTCCATCTGCCATAGTGGGAGTTGAACTCAAGTCTCCAGAACATTCCCTGAGTCTCTGAATTAATACTCCAGTAATAATTTCACTTGACCATTGCCTCTGTATTTAACACAGAGTTAGTTGGTAAGTGGATCAAGGGTTACAGGAGAAGGTAGGACAATGGGGTTGTGAAACATATCAGCCATGATCAAATGGCAGAGCCAACCCGAAGAGCTGAATAACCTAATTCTGTCCCTGAATCTTACAGCAGTAAAATGGGAGTTATTCTATGGCAAAAGTGACTGTAATAACTTTACAATAAATTCCCAGCATCAACCTAAAATAACCTTCTTGACCTCTTTCAAGAGTTACAAATACTTGAGCTTTTTGTAATATAGTTAATTTGGAGTTTCAAAAAGCTTTTGGCAGTAGTTGACAAGAAACACTTAATTAATTAAAAGCCACTGAAATGAGGGTAGAACATCAGACTAGATAAGACATTTATTTGAAAAGTAGGACACAGAGATTATTTGTGACTAATGTCATCATGGAAAGAAATATTTAATAAAGCCCCATAGGAATCAGTGCTTTGAAGCATATTTTTTGTAATGTTTACTTAATAATGAAATTTTACTAATGATACAGAGGCTAAATGTACACTTAAAAAGTTTGTGGTGATACTAGCAGAGAGAATACAGTAAAAGTTTTGAGAAACAAATAGATTGGGCATAGCAATGGAGATGTAAAATGTTACATAATAATCAAAAAAGTGCACAAATATACAGTAAGCAGTGTTAACTCAGAAAGGAAGAACTGGAAAGGAACTTGTGAGTGATAGAAAATTCATTATTTTCCACATTCAGAGACAATACTGATGCCATTAATAAAGTACATTAAATGACAGCAACAACAAAAACAAAAATTGTTGGAATGCTCAGCAGGTCTGGCAGCATCTGAGGAGAGAAATCAGAACTATTCTGAGGAAGGATCACCAGACACAAAATGTTAGCTCTGATTTCTCTTCACAGATGCTGCCAGACCTGCTGAGCTTTTCCAGCAACTTCTGTTTTTGTTTCTGATTTCCAGTAACCTCAGTTCTTTCGGTTTTTATAAATTAGCTGCCAAGTTGTGTAGCCAGAAGAACAGAATACAAAGCACAGCTGTTCGAACCATCTAGAATAATCAGCTGACAATTTCCTCTAGTGGCAATCCCTTTGGAGGCTTGAGGGGGGTAGGACTTCTGCCTACACAGTTGCAAAGCAACTGACTTACGAATTTCCTGGAGTTTGGTTAATTAACATTTCGACAGACTGTTCTTCGTGATCTTCCAGTTCGAACCATCAACATGTCCCAGGAGGCAGGGAACAGCTGCTGAGAACTTCAGGCACCTGCATATCACAGTGGATGCAGCTGCTTGGATAGCAGTAAAAAGGAAAGTATCCTACTGTGTTTGAAATGTAGCAATCCAAGGGTGTGGAATAGTGTGGTCCTATTACAACACCAACAGTAAAGATTCACATCTAGAAATGTGATTATCATTCTAACTTTTTTTGGAAACCTAAAATGAGAGATTGTTTCTTTATTTGTTAGGTGGATTGTTTATTTAATATTGAGTCAGCATGTTCAAGAAATAGACTTTCATCACTACCATTATTTTAGCTCATTCTTCCCCAAGGTGTGACTGTTTTCACTGGTCAGGACAGTATTTGCTGCTACTGCCTATAGCTCTTGATAAGATGACCTTCCTGAAACCCTGCAGTCCATTTGTTGAAGCACACCTAAACCTGTTAGGGAAAGAGTTCCACAATTTTAAACTAGCAACAGTGAAGGGATAATTAAATAGCTGTAAGTCAGGATAGTGTGTGGCTTGCTGGGAAATTCGCATACAGTGGTGGTCTTACGTGTCTGCTTACTGATAGAGGGTATGAGCCTGAAAGGTGTGGCCAAGAGAGATTTGGCAAGCTCCTATAGTGCAGCAAGTAAGACCAAAAGACCCTTAGACATTGGAGCAGAAATTAAGCCATTCAGCCCATCAAGCCTGCTCTATCATTCAGTCATGGCTGACAAGTTTTTCAATGCCATTCCCCCATAATCCTTGATCCCCTTGATACTTAAGAACCTATCTATCTCAGTCTTAAATAAACTCAATGACTTAACCTTCACAGCCTTCTGGTGCAGTGAAGTAGAATGCTGACACTGTGCGTCAATGCTGGAGGGTGGGAGTATTTAGCGAGGTGGATCCCTGCTGGTTGAGCAGGTTACTTACAACAGCTTAATGCTCTTGAGACCTTTTTAAAGCCACACTCATCCAAGCAAATGGAGCATATTCCATCATGCGCCTGATTTGTCGATGGTATTCAGGCTTCAGAGTCAGGAAGTGAGTTATTAACAATAGAAATCCTAATCTTTGACTTAATCTTGTAGCCACAGTATTTACATGGCTCATCAAGTTAGGTTTCTGGTCAATGCTAATCCCCAAGAATGTTGATTGTTGGGGCTCCAGTGATATTAATGTTGAATGTCAAAGGGGGTGGATACATTGTCTCGTGTTGGAGACATTCATTGTCTAGCATTTGTGCGCTATGAATTTTGTAATTCTCAGTCCAAGTTTGAATGCTACCCAAGTTTTGCTGCACACAGGGACACATTGATGCAGTAACTCACGCTTCACAAATATTACTGAGCATTGCGCAATCATTAATGAACATCCCCACTCCTGACCTTACCATGGAGGGAAAGTCATTGATGAAACAGTTGAAGATGGTTGACAGTGCTATTGATTTCATTACTTTGCTGATGATTAAGTGTAGATTGGTGCAAAGGTAATTGGACAGATTGAATTTTTTTTCTACTTTGTGTAAATAGGACATACCTTAGCAATTTTCCACATTGACATGTAGACATCAGTGTTGTAGCTATACTGGGATAGCTGAGTTAATGGAAGAACTAGTTTTGGAACACAAACCTTCAATACTACAGCCAGTGTGATGTCAGGATCCATCGTCTTTCCTGTATCCAATACACTCACCAGTTCTTGATATCTCATAGGGTGAATCAAATTTGTTGAAAACAGCCACCTTGGGAGAAGGCCAAGAGGGTCATCAGGTGGCTGAAGGTGGTTGCAAATGAGTCAGCCTTGTTTTTGCCCTAATGTACTGGACTCCTTCATCATTAAGCTTCTCCCTCCAGTTGGTTGTTTAATTATCAACCACCATTCATGACTGACCATAGCAATCTGAAGAAGGGCTTATGCCTGAAACGTCGATTCTCCTGTTCCCTGGATGCTGCCTGACCTGCTGCGCTTTTCCAGCAACACATTTTCAGCATAGCAAGACTGCAGAGCTTTAATCTAATCCATTCGTATATGATCTCTAACAGCTCTTTTATTGCATCCTGGTTATGCTTGCAGCCCTGTGCTGTAGCTTCACCTAGTTCGACACTTTGTTTTTAGGTTTACCCGATGCTGTTCCTGTCATGTTTCTGTGCATTCTTCATTGACTCGGCATTGATCCCTGGCCTGATAGTAACAATAAAATGAAGGATGTGTTGGACCACAATGTTAAGGAGGGCGGTTTGTGATGATACTATGGTTTTAAGGGGTGTATTTTGTCATGGTATTTTTATTTGAAGAGAGGTTTTCAGACAGGTAGAAAGCGGTCTATTGAAAACCAATAAACAGCTTATGAGGCCATGGTTTTTGTTTTAAGTTGGAACAATAGAAGCAGGCTGAATGGGTGGGTCAAGCTCCCACAGACCAAGATTTTTAGTTTTAGTTCTCAGTAGTAGTCGCTGGGGTTTTGAAGCTGGATGTGGAAGCTGTTTTTCCTCCCATTGTGTGGTGAAAAGCTTCCTGCTGCAGAGGTTACATGTGAGATAATCCATTTTTCTGATTTTGTCTTTGTCAAGGATGTGTTTATAGAATGTTACTATATTGGAACAGTTACTGTTCGTTGTTAAATAATCTATTACTTTGTTAAGTTTTCCATTACAATTTCTTCTTTCTTTTGTGGTATTTTAATTATAGTGTATGAATAAGGTGTGTTTTGCTTAAAGTCAAGTAGATTGACCAATCAAATTGCATCTGGAATTTCCTTTAAATTAGGAAACATTTAGGATCGAGACTATCTTCTGAAATTTGAGGGGATTTGGTCTGGTACGTAACGGATGGAATATGACCCTCCGCTGTTAATGCTCCACAGCACCTCTTAGATGCTCAGTGTTTAGCTGTTTGATCTATTAAGAGATTATTCTGCTTCGCACGATGGTAGTGCCAAACAATAGAACGGATTTTATGCTCAGTATGAAGACAGCACGATTTAATTAGTGTTATTTTATTGTTGCAGTTTATAATTAGCTGAAAATATTTCACAGAAGTAAAATTAAACAATTCTAACAAATGCATTTCTGTTTGTTTTCAAAAGAAAAATCTGAATTCTCAACACATTTCAGGCGAATGAAGAACATCTTACATGTGCTTATCTTGTTAATGAAATTGGAAGTTTATGCTCTTAATTTATCTTTGTGGTTTTGGAAGTGCTTTTTTATCTCAGTGCAGCAACTTGCCCTGATGATACTAGAATTCTACACACTGATGATCCCTTTTGCCACAGAAATGTTTGCAATTATGTAAGTAATCTTAAGCTTATATCAATTTAGATGACATTTACAGTTTCAAGATTGGTCTGCAGATTTGGGTGCGTGGCATTTTCACCTTTCTTCTCTGTTAGATGTCATTGTACACACACCACTTCCCAGGCCAAAATGCAGACACCACCTAATTCCAAACACAGCCAACAATATTCTGTGGCCAGACCCGAGGCATCTCTTTGTTTAAGTTTTAAGAAAACACTTTTGCCAGGCAATCTAGCTGACACCAAAAACTCACTCTGGGGGGTAATTATGTATGTGACATAATTGTATTGTATTTGTATCTTGAGATAAATCCATAAGATATTCTCCATTTACAGCACCTTAAATTGCTGTAATAAAAGCTATATTTCACAAGATTTTTAAAACTATCTTTGTCATTCCATCCTCTTGATCCACCAAATCTTGACTGCAATCTTTTACAAGTTTGTTTCTTCCAGTACAGCCATTACATTGAACTGTACATTTGCAGTCATTCCACAACTCGATGGATTTCAGCATGTGTGGAGAATTTTGGACAGGTTTCAGGAAAATCCAAAAAACTCTGTGAATCAGATATTGACAGTTTCAATATTTCTCATATATGGCAGTACAAAAGCTATTGTCACACAGAGATTGCAAAGCATCAAGTCGCACTCAAGAAATGAGTGCTATCACTAGAACGACAGGAAAATTGCAATGAGGATAGGACATGTTACACTTAGATTAATCGTCCTGCAGGATCTCACTAAATCAATGCTATTTGTACTTTATGAATAAGTGTTGATTATGTGCTATTACAGGACAAGCTAGCCACCATATTAGTCTGGTTTTTCACTTCTTTTGTAACCAGCTAAAAACTACAGATCTTGTGCCCATTAATATGTTTTCAACAGGTAGGCACTGAGTTAGTTATAAATGATCATTTTTTACCAACTCTCCTCCTTTCAGACTATAGTTCCATGAGTTGTATGCAAACTCTGAATGATTAATCGAGAGGCCACATTCTACAAGTGATCGGAGGCAGTTACTGCTGGAAGACTGACCACTGGGCATCATAGACAGCTCAACCCCATCCTCAGCCAAAATCTGCACTTGGACGTCATCTGCAGAGAAAGACAACTGCTATAATTTTATTTGATTATCCTGTTCTGATTCAAAGGTACTGAGACAAATTTCTGCCCCTTTGTTAAAGCCAACTCATCGAGAGCAGATCAAAAAATTGATGTGACATTGCTTAGTCTGTATGGGGAACCTGGTATTATAATTCCTCCTGCTTTACTCCATATCGATTTAAAATGTTCTTTAAACAAATTTGATCCTGCTATTTCATGCCTCCCTGTGTAATTTGCAAATACCAAACTTATTGCACAAGAGCAAAATACCAAAATTGTTCCCTGGTTTTGTTTGAGAGAAGGGTAAGGCCATAAGACTGTAGGGACAGAGGTAGGCCCTTCAGCCCTTCAAACCTGCTCCATCAATCAATGAGAACATGGCTGATCTGATAATTCCCAGATTTCACTCCACTGCCTTTTCACAACAATCCTTGATTCCCTTATGATTGAAAGTCTGTCTGTCACAGCCTTGAGTATACTTAATGACCCAATCTCAACAGCCCTCTGCAGTAGAGAATTACACAGGTTTATTACTGTCTGACAGAAGAAATTCCTCCTCATTTCTGTCTTATACATGTGACCCCTTATTCTGAGATTTTGCCTTCTGGTTGCAAACTCTCCGAAAAATGGAAACAACCTTTCCGTATCTACCCTGTCAAATCCCCCTGACAACTTGTATATTTCAATAGGTCACCTTTTTCTTCTGTATTGCAATGAGTACCACTCTGCTCCTTTTTAAAATGTCTTCACAAAGTAGCCCCTGCTTCTGTGACTGTTTGTATCATCCTCAATGCACTGACTGAACAGAAATAAACAATAATCCTGAACAATTAAATACAATGGGATCTTGATCAGACAAGCCAATGGGCCGAGGAGTGGCAGATGAATTTTAGATAAATGTGAGCTGCAGCATTTGGGAAAGGCAAATCAGAGCAGGACTTATACACTTAATGGATAGGCCCTGGGGAGTGTTGCTGAACAAGGAGACCTTGGATTGCAGGTTCATAGTTACTTGAAAATGGAGTCCCAGGTAGACAGGATAGTGAAGAAGGCATTTGGTATGCTTGCCTTTATTGGTCAGCGCTCAGCGCATTGAGTAGAGGTGTTGGGATGTCAGCCCTTCCTGATGAAGGGCTCTTGCCTGAAACTTCGATTTTCCTGCTCCCCGGATGCTGCCTGACCTGCTGTGCTTTTCCAGCACCACTCTGATCTAAACTCTGTTTTCCAGCATCTGCAGTCCTCACTTTCGCCTAGTTGATTTTAACCTTATTGTGAATCCTCTTGCAAGGATGCCTACCTTGAAGAAGTTCTCCTCCTCTCTCCACAAGAATCTCAGTGAGTCTCTCTCTCATTGCAACTCCCAGGTCATCTCCTCTGCCCTGAAGCTCTTCAACCATGTCCTGAAACAGACTCGCTACCACAGCCACATTTGCTTTCTCAGTGCCTGCCTCCGTAACCAACTAAACCCACACGGACTCCGGACCACCTTTAAACCAGCAGAGTTCGGACCCGAACAGGACAAACAGTACAGACTACAGATTCAAAAACACCAGCGGCTGGTACAGCTACCATCCCCACGGTGATCGATGACATCACTTCCGCCCCCATCATGGCCACTTCCACAGTCACTTCCGCCCCTCACAATTCCTCATGCACCACACGTGACATCACTTCCGCCCCCCCCCCACGTCATCGCTGATGTCGCGCGCTCAGTGATTTCCGCCTCCTCTACTGCTGTATTCACCACCACTTCGGCCCCCACCAAAGCCACTCACCTGCATTCTGCCAACATGCCCCTCACAGATCCCACTGTCACCATCCCCGGCCCCCAGAACCCTGAGGGGAACATCACCCCTGCTCATGACTCCACCCCCATTCCCCTTAATACCACACCCACTCCAGTTACAGGCTCCATCCCCACTCTCAGCTCCACACCTACACCAGGTCCTAGCTCCCAGCCCTGCCAAGTTTTCACCATTCCCCTAGACCTTTCCCTCACTGAGGACGAACGATCAGTCCTCAGCAAAGGCCTTACCTTTATCCCCCTCCGTCCACGCAACAATGAATTTAATACGCATCGTGACGTCGAACACTTCCACCGCCTCCGAGCTTACTTTTACAATCAGACTCCCGCCCACCTTCCGAGGACTCCTTCACTGACTTCCAACACACTCCATCCACCTGGACACCCCATGCTGGCCTATTACCCATCCTCGACCTCTTCATTTCCAATTGCTGCCTGGACATTAACCGCCTCAACCTGTCTACCCCCTCCCCCACTCTAACCTCTCACCCTCACAAAGCGCAGCCCTCCATTCCCTCTGCTCCAATCCCAACCTCTCCATCAAACCAGCAGACAAAGGGGATGCAGTGGTAGTTTGGCGCACTAACCTCTACACTGCTGAAGCCAGGCATTCCTGGTGAAGGGATTTTGCCTGAAACGTTGATTTTCTTGCTCCTCGGATGCTGCCTGACCTGCTGTGCTTTTCTAGCACCACTCTGATCCAAAAACAAGAGTTGGGATGTCATGCTGTGGCTGTACAGGACAGTGGTTAGGCCACTTTTCGAATACTGAGTGCAATTCTGATGTCACTCCTGTCGGAAGGATGTTGTGAAACCTGAAAGGGTTCAGAAAAGATTTACAAGGATGTTGCCAGGGTTGGAGGATTTGAGCTATAGGGAGAGGCTGAATAGGTTGGGGCTGTTTTCCCTGGAGCGTAGGAGGCTGAGGGGCGAGAGGCTGTGGTGAATAGAAAGGTCTTTTCTCAGGGATAGGGGAATCCAAAATTAGATTGCACATGTTAATGGTGAGAGGGTTAAGACTTAAGAAAGACTTAAGGTACAACTTTTTCATGACAATATTTAAAAAGCATCGGGGCTAGTATATGAATAGGACGGGTTTAGAGGGATATGGGCCAAATGCTGGCAAATGGAAGAGATTTACTTCGGATATCTGATCAGCATGGACGAGTTGAAGTGAAGGGTCTGTTTCTGTGCTGTACATCTCTATGACCCCAATTACATTGGATTGTTATTGAAGTGCCCACATACTGGAACTCTGTAGTCCCTCTTATAACAGGGCAAGGGTGAAGAACTGATTGGATAGCTGTTTCAAAGGGCTAGCCTGAACATGATGGGGTTAATGGTCTCCTTCTGATCCTAAGGTAACAGCTTTTTGAAAGGATGTAATATATCAAATGTACAATTTCCCACAAGATTGATTGCCAATAAACTTCAAACATTATTAAAATAAATGTTAATAAATTTAGATTTTGACATTGTACACAGATGTACGATTTGGTGGAAAAGGTCATTGTACGTTAGCTCTTTATTCCAAAGGTGAAAAGTAATTCTCAATCTTGATTGCTGTGTATGCAAGAACATTGTGAGTTGGTTGATGGGGAGGAGTAATGTAAATGAGAACATCTGCTCTCAAGAATAACAGCTGGCATGAAAATTGTTCAAATTGCTTCTTAAACAAGAATGTTTTTGTAATTTTACTCTCATCACAAGTTAAATTGATGCCAATATAAAAGAGAGACACACTAAAACAAAAAGATTCTCAGAAACAGGAAGCTATTAAACTAATATTCTTAGAAATTGAGTTGCCTGTATAGCACGCAACAATAGGCAGGAGATTGAAAGGTTGGAACTCTTCCCTTTCAGAAATGATAAAACCAACCATAACTTGGTAAATCAATTGTTTAAACACTTGACTTAAAGCAGAAGATAATATGTTCAACCCTAAAGACAGATATCACTAAAATAGAATCTGATAAAGTACACATGTACTCTTTAAACTACAGTATAGACATTTCTATTATAAACCCACACTATTCAACAAAATATTCTTTGCAAGTTCCAATAAGTAATGCCCAAGGCTCACCAAAAGTAACCTGAGATTTTATAGTACATTTTAAGATCATTCTTAATATAGTAACTGTGTGGTATGGTTTCTTGGTAGCCTGTCACATATTGGCCGGCTCATGCAGTGCCAAAAGAATAAATGAGAAAGAGGAACCAGTAGTTTTCTAGTTTGAATCTCATTTGCATTTCACAGGCTCATCTCACCTAATGGTGTTCCAATTGGTGTCACTGAGAAAGGGGAAAACAGCCAGGGTTCTCATTTTTGATCATTACCTATTGATTACATCTTGGGAAGTGTGGGTACTAAGTGAAGGTTGGTTCAGATTGAGCTGTGATACTCTGCTTCCAACTCTCAGTCCCATGGACCTTCGACATGAAGAATGGATATGAGCAAAATTCCAAAAAGGCTTTCTGTGATTTGCAAAATTTTTGCTTCTTGAGCCTTCCGAATTAGGACATCTGGGCCAGATTTTCAACTTACAATTACTCACGCTGCCTAGTTTAACACAAGTGGGATTGTCGAAGTAACCATTCCATTAGCAAACTATATCTCTGTAACATTTTGCAGATATCATTAAGCACACCGCACACATTACAGAAATATATGATCCCATAGATTTGGTCCTTAAAATGAATGCTAATAATGAATTTGACATTGTACACAGATGTATAATTTTGTGGAAAAAGGTATTGTATTCAGTGCACTCAGTCCCACAGCCTTTCATTGTTGCCCTGTATCCATTGTGCTACACCTTGATGCAGGTTTGACATCTCATCTGGCAACACATTACTACATTACAGAGCTGGACAAGTTAAGACAGAAAACACAACAGAATCTCAGCAGACATAGATCATTCAATCCCTTAAGCCCATTCTGCAATTCAATTGGAATTTTGATTTGTATCTTAAATTCATTTACCTGCCTTAGTTCCACATTCCTCGATACGCTTACAAGATTCTATGAATCGCAGTTTTGAAATTTTGAATTGATCTAGCCTCAACAATGATTTGGAGGAGTCTCAGAATTCTACTTTCTCTGTGCAAAGAAGTCCCTCCCTGATATCACTGAACAGCCGAGCTGGAATTTTAAAGTTATGAACATTTGTTCTACACTCCCTCAACGGGGGAAATAGTATCTCGATATATAGTCTTGTAAATGCTTTAATCCTCTTAAATACATCAATTAGATCGTACTTAATCCATGTTTAATGGAATACTTGGCTGGTGTGTGCAATCTGTCTGTAAAACTTAACTCTTTGAGCTCTGATATCACACTGATGAATCTACATTGTAAATTCTATAAGGTTAGTGCCTGTTTATTGAGGCATGATGCCCAAAACTGAACGCAGTTTAACCAGATAGTTATAGAATTGTAGCGTAATCTCTAGTCTTCATATTCTGGCTCCCTCAAGTAGCACATTAACACTCCTTTAGAATTGTTTGTCATCCGTCCAATTCATTTTCATGATATCTATACTTGACTCCTGAAGCTTCACAGTTCCTGAATTTATGATTTATAAAATATTCTGATTGCGCTTCTCATGCCTGGATTAGATCACCGTACATTGTGTTACCCCCTCATTTAAACTCTCAATGTGCTGTTGCAAATTTCTTGGCCTAACTACATCATTCTTCATGTGTGCTTAATGTCACAAGAAGACTTTGTATACTGGCAGTTCGCTGTTGCAAACAGGTTACATTCTGGAGTCCGCTCGCAAGTCAATTTGTACACATGTTGGAACACAATGCAGGACAATATAAAGGATCTGTTCATAAATGCAGGAAATGTTCATATGTTGAATCATTAAAATTACATCCCTGTTTGTGATCATGTTCATAAGTTCAAGTGTTAATAAGTCAGATGCTCAGCAATTGGGGACCCCTGTGTATGCATTCTTTCAGAGTCGAGAATGTGGTGCTGGAAAAGCACATCAGGTGAAGCAGCTTCTTAGGAGCAGGAAAATCGACGTTTCGGGCAAAAGCCCTTCATCATTCCTGGTTCTCCTGTTCCTCGGATGCTGCCTGACCTACTGCGCTTTTCCAGCAACACACTCTTGACTCTGATCTCCAGCATCCGCAGTCCTCACTTTCGCCTATGTATTCCTTTATCCAAGTCACTTATAAATGTGAAAAACTGAGACCAAAGTATAGATCAATGGACGGTACCACCAATAGGATCCTCCAAAATGGAGTACATATTAATCCTATTTTCTACATTCAACCTGTAGTCCTGTTATCAATTGTAAACTAATCCTACTGTCTGTTTTGTGTCCAACAATGGTTTGTTAATTAAAAAATAATCCCACTGACTTATTCTCTTTCAATTATCTGCTATCAATGACATTCTGATTTCATTACCCCATTCTGTCTCCATTGTCTGATCACAATGTAAGACCTCTCTGCCCCTGATATCTCTATTTCCCTCGATTAATCCCAAACTAATCTCATAGTCTGCCCACTCTATGTAGCCTTGCATAATATGCTGCTTTAAACAAATCTGCACTTTAATTAAAAATACAGTGGTCTCTGCCCAATAATTCCCGATGGCAAAGCATTTCATACTGCAACAATTCTCTGTAAAAGCTGCAAAATATATATGATGTATATTTACAAACCAAGCAAAGGGGAAAGATTGGGTGATTACTTATTGAATAATTTAAAGATTTTAATAACTGTTGATTTTTTAAAACCCTGCTGTGATTATCAAACAAGTTTTTATTTTCTAATGCTAATTACAAACGCTGATTTCATTATTTAATAAGTTTGGTAAGTCAGTGTAATTTACATATACCAAACCAACAAATGTATGATTTCTCATTCACATGCAATGCTGACGAGCAGCAGTTAGAATAAAGATGTTGATAAAATGGTGACTCCCAATTTAATGTATGGCCATATATGTATATTGCTAAGCTTTAAAGTGGTTGGCATGGATTCATTCCCCATATTAATTTGTGTAATTTAAAAACAAAAATATTCTACTGAATTATCTAAGCCACTAATAGCTAAAAACTCATGCACGCGTTACATTATCCCTTGGGCAATGTCGTGTACCCACCACGACTTGCCCCTGAGATGAATTTAATTCCTGGAGAAACTTATTGCTATAAATAGCAAGACAGATAACTGTAGATTTCATCTCCTCTTGTTACCATAACTTGCGCTGCTTCAAGAATGTCTTAGAGCAGTAGTTTTGCATGTAAACGTCCAATGATGTTACAGTTTTGAACAGCACATTCCGCATGGAGTATAAGGAATTTGGGTCAAATTTGATGCGATCACCAAATCTGATGTTCATGATGTTATACAAAGGGAACTAAATATAAAATAACTATTCCTAGACCATCCCTAACCAGCTCCTCCAAAACAAATAAAGTAGTAACAATGGACAGATGGGAGTGAAACACACTAGTAAGTTCACATTAAGCTCTCTTTAAAACAATTAAAAAGAGTGAAACAATTTAGAAGAATGCACTTGTTCTATAAACAATTTCAAAAGATTAAAATTGGACCTGATCAGAACTGAAGGCCTGAGTACAGAGAGTAGGAACAAAGTTTTCAACTCGCAGTCCCTGGTGAAAGGAGGAAAGCTACAGCATCTCAGCAATCGGATTTCTACCAAAGCTGACTGTGCCCTGATTGCACCTCTCATCCACAGAATTAACATTGCGCTTTCAGATTTTTAGGCCAATCAGAAAGAGTGGATCGGATCATGCATCAAACCTGACGACCTCTGGCAGGGTGTGAATGACAAGAGGAAATCCTGGGAAGCTGCAGAATGAAAATAAAACTACAAGGGAAAGTTACCCCAATCACTCTAACGCATCTCTGATATCACGATGGAGACAGTGAGAGCCAGGAAATAAAGTCCTTTTTCCTGGGCAAGGGAGGAGAAGACTGGGCAGCTGTGCAAAACTAACAGGATTGGTCATAGTTAAAAATCACACAACACCAGGTTATAGTCCAACAGGTTTAATTGGAAGCACTAGCTCTCGGAGCGACACTCCTTCATCAGGTGATTGTGGAGAGCTCGATCGTAACACAAAATTTATAGCAAAAATTTGCAGTGTGATGTAACTGAAATCATACATTGAAGAATTGATTGTCTGTTAAGCCTTTCATCTGTTAGAATACAGTGATAGTTTCACTTCTTTCATGTGTAAATCACAAAACCCTTTTTTTAAA